>NC_052619.1:32177880-32454976 GCF_016545825.1 Eucalyptus grandis
GTCAGTGAACGTTAGGTAGGGACTATAAGATCAGAAAATTAATATTGGGACAATGGGACCATTTGAGATATCAGTATGAGGATAACTGTAGATAGTAAGCTTTCTAAGACTTATTCTGATCGTGAATATGTAAACTATAATTTCTCTTGAGGCAGATTTGGAAGGCTAAGGTTCCTACAAACATGACTTACTTTGCTTGGACAGCTTTCTTCGGTGAGATTTTGACTAAAGGAAACTTTAAGATCTATAGTGTTATTATAGTGTATTGATGCTGTATGTGAAATGCAACTCTGCAACGATGTGTGATCTTTGGCGATGTGGTCCCTTGATGATTGTCTATCGTTGGTTATAGCAGTTTTTCTATTTTCAAAACTAAGTCTGAAATTCTGAAGGTAGAAGATTTTGGATGTCTGGCCCTTTTTGCTCCATGTAGAACAGTTGGTCCCCTCTGCTGTGGTTAAGTTGCAAATTGCCACTAATCATTTCAATTTCTTTTGACTAATACCTCAAATTTCAACTAAGCTCAAGCTTTACCTCAAAATGCCAGAAGTATACAATTCCTATGTACAGAGTGTATTCTTTTTAATAAGAAAATGATATCTTATTTGTTTCTCCCAAAAGAAAAAAAAAAAAAAAAAAAAAAGAGATGACCAGCACAAGTTGATAAGAAAAGGAGACTGCAAAAATGGGCCTCATAAATTTCATCGAAATTAAAATGAATCTACCATATTAGTTAAATGATGTGCCCGCGCAACAAACAAAAGTCAGAGTGATAATTGCAAGATTTGAGCAAAGGGTGAAATGCTACTAATTAATAGCTGAGGGGAGTGTCTGCGTATAATGGTGTTTGGGGGTGCAGTGGGATCAAGGGTTTCAAAAAGTATAGCAATTTGAAGATGGAGCAGACAATTGATGCACTTTGGTTGGAATTAGGTTAGTTTTTGGCCTAGCCTTGACATTGTAGACGCTTGGCATGACACAGAGCTCAGTTGGGTGTCATTTCACCCCAAAAAACTTCAAAAAATTCAAATAACAGGGCAGAAGGCCTCGACCTTTTTCACCTTGGTGGAGATGTCTGTTGCAGAGTGTGCAACAGTGGTAGATGGTCGCACAACCCTGTGTGGGTGCCACAGAGGGCTGCAAGACCCTTTTCCATTGCTTGCAACTGGTTGCATTCGTCTTGATTTTTTATTTTTATTTTTTAGTTTTATATTAGGGTTGAGTGTTTTTTTCTTTTATATTAGGGTTGAGATGGGCCCATTTAGACGCCATGTGATTGCCACTTGTCCTTCATGTCAGCATTTTTGGCTGGGATATTGGTCGGATTCCATTCATCAATGACAAAAAGTCGCAAGTTCAATTATTGGGTGACTGAAATGAAAGTCCAGTGGCCCGACAAATACAACTTAATTTGAGTGACACCTGTGGAACTTACAAGAGCAAACGGTCATACAATGAATTGATATATGGTATGCAGATCACATTGGCGTTGCGAGTTTTGAGAAAGAAGGCAAGAAGGCACATATAAGGGTTGTTTCTGTACGAATCCTCATTGAAAGATGTGCTGACTTCCGCACTTCCAACAGATAGTTTGTATGATTGATTTTATGATATCAACTGCCCACCAAAGAAGCAAATTATGAGACGCGAACTATTTACTGCATACTAAGCAAATAATTTTTGGAATTTTGTGCCACCGATCTAATGCACTATGATCATTGTTAATGCTATTTATGTGATGTTTTGTATTTTATTATTCAATGAGAAATTGCAGAAGAGTACCAGATCGACCTAGAGATCCTGCTAAATGGGATGAGATTGCTGATGTTGTTGCAGCCCTATCTATTCCAGTTATAGCAAATGGTGATGTCTTTGAGTATGATGATTTCCAGCGTATCAAAGTTGCAACAGGTAAATGCAACGCATTCAATGACTTGAAAGATTTAACATTGCTGAAAAAATTTTCATTTGTGTACTTGATTGTCTGCTACCTTCTTTATCAACCATCATGTCATGTGTGATACGCATGCTGAATTCGTTGTTGTGTACCTGCACCAAAATAAGACTAAATTTTCTTATGAAGATTCGAGATTCTTTGTGTGAGGATAGGTAGGCAATTTCAACTATATGGGGCCTTCTGAAGTCACCTGCCATTAAGATGTTCTCCTGACCTAGATAAAGGAAGTTTATGTCTTATTTTGACAGCCATTTGAGTCTGTGACCTATCCTAATGCCTCAGAGCCTTACCATTTTGCCAAAAAAAGTGAAAGCTACTTCTGCAGTGAGCCGCTGAAATCCATAAGAATTTTGAGGCTTCTATGATCATAGGCAATTCTAGAATTTTTAAACCAAGCAATATGAGTCTAGAATAGTGTGGTAAGAAATTGAGCAGCGTCACTGGAGCTCCAAATGCATTGCTCCATGGTTCGATTAGAGAATTTAGAGGTGGATGAGGACATTTTCTGAAAGGAAGGAATTATGAGTGAGTTGGTTACTTGGTAGGTGGTGGGTGAAGCTGGTGGAGAGAGAGAGAGAGAGCCAGCTAGTTTTTTAGTGATGATAGAAACTTATAAATGACTAGCATATGCCTGGTTGGAAGAAAACATGGTCAGCCGGAGAATATTTCACCTGTTTCATATGTTTCAATTTCGATATTAAGTTCATAAAGTCTTAGCAGGTTTATGACCAAAAAAAAAAACAAAAAAAATCTTGGCAGGCTGGAAAGAGATTCCGACAATTGAATAATATGGGATTGTTCATTTGTTACTTGTCATGTGCTTTTAATTGATACAGTGTGCATTATTGATGAAAGATGAGAGTTAAAAAATCATCTCCAGTTTCTCCTTGCCTACACTTCGCAACTTGAGGTTTTTAATCCTACATTGCAGAAAGATTATTAAATCTAGACAGTGTAAAGTATAGGTTGGTTTGAAACATTATGGTGCAACGTATAGAACCATGGAACTAGTGACTGTAAAGTTGAAGTTGGAGGATGCTTATTTTAATGTTGTAAAACTTGAGGATGGTTTTACTAAATTTAAATAAATATGCATGTTAAGGTTTTGGTTACTATGGTAATTGTAGGTTTTGAAAGTGAAAATGCAAAGTGTAAAGGTGACATTGAGGATAGTTTTTGCGAATTCTTGTAAACATGTTACCTGATGATATGTCATTATCTTTATTGTAGGTTGATGTATTTATAGCATCACAATAACTTAGATGTTATAAAACCAGTGACAAATTGCATATTCACATATAAAGTAGATATTCAAGTGATATATCTCTGTTAGTTAACATGTTTATTACCACTAGAATGGGAAAAGTGTCGAATTCTTTATGGATCCTTTTTAGACAACTCTCGGTGTATGAAATTGTCTCACAAGGTGAGTCAGACACACAGATCCACACCCCACCCGATCCCCTCACCCGAGTCAGGTAATAATATAGCAAACAAACATAAATAGAGTGTCAAGATGTGACTCTTTCCTGATGCTTTGACACCATGTTGAATAATTATGTCCGCCAACAGCTTAAGATGCTAGGGAATATGCCCACCATGTTCATTGATAATATATCATAATAAGACTCAATTGACAAGCACATTTACTTTTCTCGACTTTGTTTCGTAGTAAGCTTTAAGCTTGCCAGAATGATACCAATATGTTCAGGCATTTTCTTTCTTATTTTCTCAGGTGCCTCATCAGTGATGGTTGCGAGGGGAGCTTTGTGGAATGCTTCTATTTTTTCTCCTGAAGGAAAAGTACCATGGGAAGATGTCAAAAGGGAATATATTAGAAAGGTACTTCTTCAACCTCGATATCTAGCAAAATCAAGATTGTCCATCGATTATTTTTGTTTGTTGATTATCTTCTCTTTATGCTGGAATAGTAGGAATTCACCAGTTTCTATTTTTGGATTTAGAGCATCTTGTGGGACAATGATGTTAAAAGCACAAAGCACACACTTAAGGAAATGATAATGCACTATTCATGCCTTGAACTGCCCGAGGGGAAGGCTGTGATCAAGTCAGACACGCTGGCTGACTTAGCGTACGTATCATCTTTTTTGTCCTTCATCTTCTTGTTTCAGTTATGTTGACAAATTGCAGTTGCAGTTGCTAAATGCAATTATCCATTTAGTCCTAAACATTTGAATGAAACTGCTTCTTCTCTACTTTGAAATTGTTTCATCTCTTTGCCTGGTTTGATGCTACCACCAGTTCAAGCGGCTGGTGTGCAGAAAGCAGTTACAATGCCAGCAGGTTCAGGGGAAAAATCCTGCTAAGGGATCAAAACTTCAGGAAGCATATAGTTTGAGAACTGAACTGTCTACATTGGTACTTTAGGGAATAGGGACTGAACTGATAGTTGCATGAATCCTTGGAGATTGCCGAGGGATTTCATCAGACTTAATCACACGAGTCATTAGAATGGCAATTATTGAGTTACCACAGTGAATGTACTTTTACCTTTTTCTTGCTGTGTATTAAGGAAGAACCTCTTTGGTCAAGTTAATGAAAAGATATGATCCAGATTTTGTAGTAGGCTGGGTGGCATGGAAAATTGATGAATCTTTTTTTTTTTTTAAACTATGGTCAATCTGTTCTTTAGTGTACTGGATGATTGCCATGATATAAAGAAAGATTTGATTCTTGTTTGAAATTTCATAGTCAATGGTCTTCTCTTGATTTTATTCCTTTCTTCCTGTATATCAACTTCTGAAGTATCATTTGAACTCACAATCCGCTATGTGTATCAAGGTTAGCATCACACAGTTTGTCATTTATTAGGATTGATGTCCACATTTAATTTGCACAAACTTGATGCTAGTTGCAAGAGCAGGCTTGTGAACTTGCGGATGATTTGTCTTCCTCTAAGAATTTGAGATGCTAAAAAGATATATTCAAACCGTTTGAATCTATTCTATCAACTTGGTTGAGAGTTGAGCTAACGTTAGCTAGGTCTTTTTCGTGTGGACTTGAGGAAATGTGAGTTCTTTACAAGTTTTTTTAATGTATAATGAGGTAGCTGCTAGAACATATGAGCATTGTCTGGAAGACCGAGTTTCTCCTGCCTGAGGTCAAAATTTACCATTGACCTCAGGATGGGATGCAAAACTTGTTCTCCCATGGAAATCACTCATCTATTGTCTTGCATAAAGGGGGGCAAATAGGATTAGAAAAATGAAAGTCCTTGTCCAATCCCTGTTAAATTAACTCTCTTAATGTCTAATCTGCTATGATCTTTTACTAATTAGTATTTTCATAATTTTCAGGCAACTCTATGGGGAGGAGGAGTACTACCAACACGTTAACAAAACCAGGTTCCAGGTTGAAGTTGACTAGTTCTTGCATATCTGACATGTGGTCTTGCTCTTTTGCCCTAGTTTAATGTGAGGACAAGTTTTCCCAACTATCTGCCCATTAGGCATACCTACCTTCAAATGCTTCAAGATACCGAGAGTAACTTGGGTTAGTGCTTTGACCCCAAAAAATGTATCGGCTGATTTTATCTGAAAAACCTTAAAGAGGATTGGTGCGAGAACAGCACTGAGGTCCCAGCAATATACGATGTAAGGCATCTGCTATAGCTTGCCAAATGGAATTGGTTGTTCAGTAATGTCCAATTGTTGACAATTAATTGTGTATGTTTAGTATCATACTGTAAAAGCGTCCTTTTTTTCTGACCACTCGTGTATCGTTCGTTTTTTCCTGTCTGAACAAGTTTCGTGGAATTCTGCGTAGCCGATATCCCATCTGTGTAGCAGCCTTTGGGATGCCAGGCAACCATAGGCATTTTTCTGGATCAAACTGCTAAGTGCTGGCTCAACACCATTTGTGGTATATTGATTCATGGCATTTATTGATGCTGGTAAACAAGATCATTTCATTTGCAATCTGTATGAGCATGGCCTGATTGCTGTTCCGAAAGCCAGCATTTAGTTAGTCGATGAAGGATCAGCCAATAGCGGCCTTATGGAAGCCCCAATTGATTCTTGTAGATATTGTTTATTAACACCAATGGAACATAAACTAAAGTAAATCGACAGTTTGCTGGTTGCACATTTCTCCCTAACTATGATGAGATTTTTTTGGTTTGACCATTTATGCAGCAGCTAAAGTTTCTAGTGTTTTGATAAACGGGAGCTTGAAGAAGGCGAGTGCTTAGAAACGGTCACGAATTTTTAGCGCTTAGAAACGGTCACGAATTTTTAGCGCTGCAAATCTTGTTTTATGTAATCGGCAGCATCTGCAGTTTGGTGTGTGTTCTTTTTATTTAGTAGCAGCATTGAAAGATAGGCGGTATCAGGAAAGGTACTTCTTCAGCAAAGGAAGCACCTCCAACCCCCCACATGCAAAATGGATTGGCAGGTTCAATGCAGAAGCATTTTGATACTGTCGAGTAACCCTGCGGGCTAGTTAGTTTCGTTGGAGATCCTTTCATGAACTGTCCCAAACTGAGCCTAGAATTTGTTAATTTTACGGATCAATTCGTGTGATTGGTAACATTTGGCAACTACACTTCTGGTACAAACAACTCCACGTTAGATATCGTGTCTATTTTGTCGTGGATGACTACAGAATGTTGAATCATGAGAATGCAATGCGAGGCACATTTGAAGGGAGGAACGACGCTGCCAGCCCTAACGAGCACCCTTTGCACCATGAGATCGCAAGCTCTACTTGCCAACCCCGTAACTGTGAGTTTCTTGTCTCGACCACTGCTGTGTCGATGTCGTCGTTGTCCTCCATGACTTTCGGTGCAAAACGAAGGAGTTAGATCACTGTTGATGGCTTTGCGGCGGACCTCGTGGCCAGAAGCCTAGCTCAAGCTTTTTGGTGCTGTGATCCTCGGCATTTTCGCTTGCCGGAGCTTGCGCTGCCGAGGAAGCAATTAGGATTGGCGAGGCAAGGGTTTCTCCAACCCTCCATCAATTATTATCCAGAAAATCTTGCGAGTTTGTCTATCGTCCCACCCCGCCGGACGTGCGCTATGCCCATTTTAGCCTTTTGTTTTATGTGGTTTGCTACTGAATCATTTCTTCGTCAGGCGCCTTTGATCTTTTAGGATTTGTTTGTTAACATTTCTATTTCTTTGTTTTTTATTCTTTTGCTCTCTAGAATAAAAAAGAACATAAATTCATTTGATAATATAAATTAATTTTTATATTTCTTGAAATAGAAAAGAGACTGGGAATAGTTTTGAAACATAAATAAATAGTAAAAAAATAACTTCTTATTTCCGAGTAATTTCTAGAAATAAGTTAATTTGTTCTTTTCTTTTCTTTTTTCATTTCTTCTTCCTTGCCGCTTACCGCCCCTGTTGCCGCCTCCCCCTAGTTGTCGCCCACCGGCCCCCTCTGTGGTCAACCACAAGTGGTGGAGAGCAGATAATGAGTGACGGCCAGCAGACAACGAAGAAAAGAAAAAAGAAAAAAAATTCGTAAAAAATTATTAAAAAATTAAAAGAAATGTCACATTACAAAAAAAAAAATTGCAAATCATATCAAATGCATTCTTATTTTTTTCTTTTTTGAGAAAAGAAATTTTGTATAATTATCAAGTACATTCTTTTACTCAAAATTTTTATAGGAAATAGAAATAGAAAAAAAGCTATTTCTAAAAGAATTTATCCCTAAATAACATAAATGTAAACGAACGCATCCTTAGTTTATGAGCTTTTTCGTCTGCTTCTACTATGCACCTTTACCACGTGTACTTGTTCCGTTATCATATTAATGCTACGTTCGGATTTATCCAGGTGACTCTGTTTCGAAACATGCGACAAAAATCCCACATAGGATAATGCGTTTCCAGCCAAACTCTACATTCCGACAAAACAAAACTTTCGCTCGCGTCCAACTCTTATTCGAAAAATAAATCATTGGACTTCATTTTGATGTTCCAATCAAGCAAAATGACGTACAGTTGCGTCTCGAATGCTCTTATTCAATGCATTTATGCGTATAAAAGCAGGTCAACCAATCTCGTTCGCGAGCTAATCGTGGCATTGTTAAATCCCATTAACTTGAATGACCACGCAACCTCAACACATTAGTCTAATTGACAATGTAAAGCGTATTCAAAATGTTTCAATTGACTGCTTCGAGGCTTGCAAGTGTTTCTCGCGTATACCCACTTGGCGGCGGGACGTTAGAGGAGTTGAACCATGCCGCACCCGAAGAGAAACCGATGCATCGCGATTCCGAGCAAGCCATGGCAATGTTTGAGTACTCAGAACACGTTCAGGTTTCCAATTTAGACGCGGTTCGGCCAGGGAACGTCGGGACCGACATGGCGTGCCGGATCATATGCACTCCCATTGGTCAAGCTCCTCCTTTCCCCGGAGAGAACTCCCAGATTGCTACAGCATCATCACAAGCTGTCGTTCTGCCTACAACAAAATTGTAGAATAGCTAAAGGAGAGGAGAGATGAGGCTGAAACTTTATCTTACGTTCAGAACCTTGAAGTCTTTTACAAAGATAAATACATAACATAAAAACATCACTAAAATAAGACCCATAATTATATATGTGATGCATAAAGCACTTACTCCATTAACTCCTAAACATTAGGGCAACTAACACATAGATTAGCTAAACGTGACTCCACTAACTCCTAAAGATTAGAATAACTGAAAAAACCAAATCAGCAAAATGTGCATAAAGAAACAAGTATTATTTCAACAATCCCTCCCTTAAACTGATGTTTACCAACATTCAATTTAAAGCCTTGACCGTTTTCAACGTGCAAACACCTAGTAACCTTCTAAGCTTCACAAATGACTCCATCTTGAGGGCCTTAGTGAATATATCAGCAATCGGATCTTCACTCCCGCGGTAGATTAAATCAATTGTTTCATCCTTGCTAAGATCTCTCAAGAAATAAAACTTTACATCAATATGCTCGCTTCTTCCATGTAGCATGGGATTCTTGGAGAGTTTGATTGTTATGTTATTGTCACAAAAAAATTTATTAGCTCTTGGTTGTTTGAATTGCAGCTTCTCAAGAATTCTTCTTAGTCAAATAGCTTGACAAGCACTAGCTGTTGTAGTAACAAATTCAGCTTATGTACTATCAAGGTGACAATTGATTACTTCTTAGATGACCATGAAATAGCACCTATCCCAAACATAAAAGCATAATTCGAAATGCTCCTCCTATCATCTTGATCTCCTGCATAATCGCTATCAATAAATTCCAACAAATTGAACTTTTCATCATTCTTGTAAAATAGCCCAAAGTCTCTAGTTCCTTACAAGTAACGAAGGATTCTCTTGGCAGCTAACAAATGTATTTTTATAGGATTCTCCTTATATCTACTGATTAAACGCATAGAATACATTATGTCTGGTTTTGTTGCAGTTATATACATCAAACTGCCCACAATTTGTTTGTAAAGTATGCTATCAACCTTCCTCTCTTCATGGTCTTTGTATAGCTTTAAGCTAAACTCAACTGGAGTGTTTATAAGATTACAATTCTTCATTTGAAACCTGTCCAAAATTTCTCCCATGTATTTCTTTTGAGAAATAAAGATCCCATCACCCGATTGTATACTTCTATGCCAAGAAAATTATGCATCATCCAAGATTAGACATTTCAAACTCATCCATCATAGATTTCTTGAATTCTTCAAACATGGCATCACAATTTCCAACAAATATAAGATCGTCAACATACAAGTAAACAATGAGCATTTTCCCTTTATCTCTAATCTTGACAAAAAGTGTATGCTCATAAGAATATTTTGAAAAACCAACTTTGAGAAAATAAGTTACAATACAACTATACCAACTCGAGGGGTTTGTTTTAGCTCATAAAGAGCTTTCTTCAATTTATAAACTTTGTGCTCATTTCCAATCTTGACATAACTACGAGATTGCTCGACAAATACCTATTCCTCCAAGTACCCATGTAAGAATGTCGATTTGAAATCTAACTGGAAAATAGGCTAGGAATTATGTGCTACCAATGCAACCACTAATCTGATCTTGTCATGTCTCGCAACTGGACAAAAAACTTATGTATAGTCGATCACATATTGCTTCTCGTATCCCTTGGCTACTAAACGTGCTTTATATTTGTCAATTTCACAATTTTCCTTCAGTTTTGTTTTAAAGATGACCCAATTTACACCAATGGTTTTGTGTCCATTCGAAAGACCAAATAGCTCCCAAGTATCATTTCTTTCAATGGCATTAATTTCATTATCCATCTCTTTTCGCCATTTTTCTTTTTTGGCATCACTCTCAGAAGTTGTAGGATCATAATCTGAAAATAAGGCAAAGTGAGTAATTGAATCTCCAATTCTAGTTACCTCATAATCTTCCATCCAAGCAGACCTTCTTATAACGCAGCAAAGAGATTGAGCTTCTTCTTCATTGAGTTCAGCAACTGTTGATGAAATTCCAGCAACTGTAGAAGTCGTATTTGATGAACTTTTGAGCATACAAGGTATTGAAATCCGGTCCTTTTTAGCATCATTATCATAAAGGACTTGGGTAGGCTGCTACCTATTCCAATCCCAAGTGTTCGTTTCATAAAAAAAAACATCCCTGCTAATCACAATCTTCTTTATTAGTGAATTGAATAATTTATATGCTTTTGATGCTTCACTTATACTAAGAAAGACACATTTTTCAGCTTTGTCATCAAATTTCTTTCTTTTCTCATCCGAGACATAGGCATATGCGATGCATCCAAAGATTCTGAAATGATCTACAGCAGGTCTTCTCTCACTCCACGCCTCTTCTTTTATCATATTTTGAACAGCAAAAGTTGGACTTCTGTTCAAAACATGAATACTCCAATTTACTACTTCTGGCTAGAAAGTCTTTGTAACTCTTCCTCTTACCAATAAGCTTCTCACCATGTTGAGAATGGTTCCATTTTTCTCTCAGATACCCCATTTTGTTGTGGTATATATACGGCTTTAAGCTCTCCTCAAATGCTATGCCTTGCACAAAAAAACTTCAAATTCCTTTAAGTGATATTCACTACCACAATCTGTTTGAAGGGTCTTAATAGTGTTTCCTACTTCATTTTCCACATGAACTTTGAAGCTTTTAAATGTAGAGAAAGTTTCTAATTTTTCCTACAAAAAATAAAACCAGGTTTTTTTGGAAAAATCATCAATGAATGTAATTAAGTATCTTTTACCTCCATTAGAAAATGAGTTTATAATACACAAATGTTCGAATACACCAGTTGCAAAACACCTTTTGCTCTTCATGACTTCTCTTTCGAAAATTGAGAACGATGTTATTTACTAACAATACATTCTTTGCAAACTTGGGAATGAATAGTAATTTGAGGAAGACCTGTCACCATGCTTTTCTGTTTGAGGGTCTTCGATCCACCAAAACTCATGTGACCATAGCAAAAATGTTACAACCATGAGGGATCTTTCTTTTTAGCCATCAAACAAGATTGAATATTTTCAATCTTAAATGGAAACAATTTGTTTGAACTCATAGGAACAACTGCAATAGCTTCTCTAACGGAATCATAAATTTCACAAGCACCCCTCTTAATGGTGATAATATAACCATTTTCTTGTAATTAACTAGCACTCAATATGTTACTTTTCAGGTCAGGAACATACAACACATTAGAAATCATTTCCACAAAACCATTATTGGTTCTTATTTTAATATCACATTTTTCCATCATTTTCACAGTAGAATGATCCCCAAAACTTATAATGAAGTGAAAATCTTCATTTAGATAAGAAAAAGAAGACTTACTTCCACTCATGTGGTTACTACAACCTATATTCACATACCAAATATCTAACTTGGACTTCTTTTCATTTTGAACAGCCATCAACAACGTTTTCCTTTTCTTCAACAAAATTTGAACTCTTTGCATTTTCTTTATTATTAGGCAGCCTAGTATAACATTCAAATGCATAATGACCAAATTTATGACATCTAAAGCACTCTACCTTGGATTTGGTAGGATCCTATCCTCTACCTTTGCCTTGAAATTGATCATTATTGGCTTTGAAGTTCCTGCTAACATCTCTATTTCCTTGGTCTCCCCTTCCTTTACCTCTACCTCTACCTTTTCCTCTAAAATTGTTGGAATGAGTATTGATAGAAGCCTTCTACCTCTACCTTTTCCTCTAAAATTGTTGGAATGAGTATTGGTAAAAGCCTTCAACGCTTGCTCCTCTACTATTGAATTTATGTTCATCTTCTGTTCATCTTGCTCCTCTACTATTGAATTTATGTTCATCTTCTGTTCATGGACCAATAAGGAGTTTTGAAATTCATCAAGAGAGAACACATTTATATCTTTCAACTCTTCAATTGAGCAGACAATACAATTAAACTTTGGTGTTAGGGAACGCAAAATCTTCTCCACAATAGTAACGTCGTTTATCTTCTCGCCATGGAATCGCATCTTGTTGCTAATCTCCATTGTTATGGCACAATAGCTAGTGACAAATTCTCCATCCTTCATCGCTAGTGTCTCAAAATCTCATTTCAAGGCTTGAAGCTATGCACGCTTCACCCTAACAGGGCCTTGGTATTTCTTCTTCATAGAATCTCAAATATCCTTGCAAGTTTCTTTGCAAAAAATAGTCTCCATGATGAGACGATCAATAGTCTAAAAGAGATAATTTTTTGCCTTAAGGTCTATTAGCTTTCTAACTTCCAATTCTGCTTGATCTGTCAAAGTTGTGCCTGCCAGTGGCTCTTGAATTCCAAATTCGACAACTAACCAATACTCACTTGATCGTAAAAAATTATCCATCAGCATGCTCCAATAGTCATAGTGATTATCAAAGCGTGGAATTGCTGGTTGAATAAAAATTTTGGTCGTCATTGGAAATATTGCTGCTGTAATCATCTCACGTAGGTATCTCACACCTCCAAACCTTCTTTATCTTTTTAAAAACTCTCACTCTTCTTACAAACTCTGATATCATTGTAGTATAGTTAAAAGGAGAGGAGAGATGAGGCTGAAACTTCATCTTTCGTTCAGAATCTCAAAGTCTTTTACAAAGACAAATACATAACATAAAAACACCACTAAAATAGGACCCATAACTACTCATGTTCTGCATAAAACACTTACTCCACTAACTCCTAAAAACTAGGACAAGTAACACACAAATTAGCTAAACATGACTCTAACTCCTAAAAACTAGAATAACTGAAAAACCAAATTAGTAAAACCTGCAGAAAGAAACAACTATTATTTCAACAAAAATAGCATGGGATTCTTTCAATGACATTCTTAGCAAAGAATGCATTTTGTTCAACCACATTCCCAACTCCAGCAATAAACCCAACAATCTTCAGCGACAGGATCGCCGAGGCTCATGAACTTGGCGCTTAGATCGTCGCCGCTTCATGTCCGAAAGCTCTAGCTTGTGCTCATGCTGTGAAGATGCTTAACTACTCCTGTCATTCTAGATAACCAACTTCCTAACAGTTGCTAAAGCGCTAGAGTACGGAGACCAGATTTTACCGATTTGTCCTCTAGATCTCACCCTCCCAAAGCGAATGCAGTCTTGCAGAACATTCAATCGGGCCGCCGCGGGATCTTATGGACACAGATCCATCAAACGGATGTGATGCCGCTGTATCGAACCGTTTTACCAAACATAAAGGATCCATTCGTTTCGTGGAAAATATCAATGTTTCTGGAAAACATTTTCCTGGAAGTCATTTTCCAGGAAAATGACTCTATTTTTTCGTATTTGTTGAAACCTAAACTTTGAATGGAAAATATTTTCCATCGTTCGTTAGCTAATTTAATTGTTTGAGAAAAATTACTAAAAATTGAATTTTAATATTTTTAATTGACCAAAAAATTAGTTTTATTTTTTATATTTTTTTAAAATAATGAATTTTAAATTATTTGTATTTTTAAAAAGTCGAAATTTTTATTTTTATTTTTTATATTTTTAAATGAATTTTTAATTATTTGTATTTTTTAAAAATCGGAATTTTTCTTTTCTTTTTTCTTTCTTTTCTTTTTTTCCTTTTTCTTTTCCTTCCTCCTTCCTCCTCCTTCCTCCACCGCCGCATGCCAACGATGGCTAGCTACCCGGAACCAACCAAGACCTAGTTGCCGGATCCGATGAGCTCAAGGCCGAACCAATCTCGCCCAAGCTCGCCGAGTTTCATCGGGCTCGGCGAGTCGCGAGCTCGCCGAATCTGGGCGGTGGAGCTCGGCTCGCCTAGATCGAAGCCCAAGCTCCGCCACCGGATCCGGCGAGCTCATGGTTCGCCAGAGCTTGGCAAACCTCTGGCAAGCCGTGAGCTCCGTCCTAGGCCGGCGAGAGCTTCGCCTCGCCCCATCTGGTGAGGCTCGAGCTCGGCTTCGCCAGATCGAGCTAGGCAGGGCCTCGTCGGCCTAGGGTGAGGCTCGAGTTGGCTTGCGACTATTTGCCGACCGCAGCCTAGTCGCCGAACGCCACGGTGACCGGTCACCACCACCACCAAAGAAGAAGATGAAAAGGAAAGAAAAAAAAAAAAAAATTAAAAACTCGATTTTAAAAAGAAAAAGAAAGCATAAAAATAAAACGAAAATGTATTAATAAAAAGAAGCAAGATAGAAGAAGTTATGGAAAATGTTTTCCACTTTTTAGAAGTGGAAAACATTTTACTTATTTTTAAAGATTGTTAAACATTTTCTCGTAAACGAACGTTGAAAAATCCGGAAAACCTTTTCTTGAAAGTCATTTTCGGTGAAGCGAATGGACCGAAATGAAGGACTTGAGGAAAGCAGGTAGGGGGGGATTTGTAAAAGAGCCGAAACTTGAGGGGGCGAATCTGCAATTATCCCATAAAATAGACCCGGTAGGGCAAGGAGGATGTATAGACGGGGAACCTATAAGGCAGGGGCATTTCGGTAAAACTGCCACCAGATCTGTCGCCCATCTCCAGACTCCATCTCCTTCCTCTCTCTCTCTCGAGTAAGCCCCCCAGGCGGTTCTGCTTCTTCGCGAGGTTTCGTGTTCTCTCCGTCTCTTCGCGCATCGATGTTCGCGCGCTGTGGCAGATTCGTGAGCTCCGCCGTCGGTTCGTGCTGCCTTCCCATGGGCGCAATCATTTCTGGGTCTGACCCTTGTTTCGCCTTTTGTCGTCGTCTTGTGCTGTGTTCGTATTTGGTTTTCTTCGTTTGCTTGCGTGTGGAATCTTCCTTCCTGGGTAGAGAGAACCTCTTCTCTCTGTTCGGTTCCCATGTGAATCGAGACGTGCCATCGTTTTTTTACCTTGAGTCTGTTCACCGGCCTCTGTGTTTCTCTGTGTGGGTGTGCGCGTGTGTGTGGTTATCGGATCGCCGAGGAGGGTGGCTCCACGCTGGGCAACTGTTGCCCCGCTCCGTCTCGGAAAATTCGTGTCTTGATTCATTTAATTCGAAAGATGGAGTGTGATGGGTCGCGGGTCGCAGTTGAAATGGTGTTTGATGACTTCTTTGTGTTAACTTTCAGGTGAATGCGTCTCTTCACTGTGTAAGCGGCATTCGAATCTGGTAAAGACCTCTTTTTTCTTCCTCATCAATTACTAGAGTTGATTGGTTGCATTTTCTTTTTCTTTTTTTAATGTAATTTTCTATGCATAGCGGTTATGTAGTTTATGAGGATGTATGACTTCTCATGACATTAGTTTTGACATTAGTTTTGAGAGGCTCGGTTTCATTTGGGTTTGAAAGAGAGCCCTGCCATCTTGTCTACGTGAGGTTTTATTAATTTCTTGATGCCCAATTACGACACTTTTTTTCATGACATTTGATTTGTCATGTTTGGGATAATTTTAGTGATAATATCTTCTTTTCCTTTTTGTTTCTCCTCATAAGAAAGGAATCCTAATTTGACTTTGAAACCTTTGCAAGGAGGAGAGGAAAAGACCGATCCTCATCACTTGCAATCTCAGATGGATAGATGGTCTTAGGCAGAAAGCATTCAATTCCCTAAAGAGAATCAGTGTCAGTATAGATCTACAATAGAGGAACCAACCTTCTAATAGCCAATTCCTTTTCCAAATGGTCAGTGTCGTTCAGGAAATAAGAGAAAGTGGGGAGGATGAAAGGTGGGATGGAAAGTGAAGAAAACTTTGAGACTTTATGAGAAGGGAAGGAGACAAATTTACACTTTTTAGCTACTTTTTTCCTAATTTTCCTTCTCTCTCTTATCCAACACAGCCTCTTGAGATCTGCACAATCCTATAATTGATGAATTGCCTATTTAAATTCTATAATTGGTCTATCGGCAGCATGTTGAGTAGGGGTATGATTGGTACGAAAACGTCATAAAATAAGGTATGATTGTCCTAGGTTCCTCTTTGTTAGCCTTTTTATTTATTACCTCAGGTCTGAACTCTGATTCAGTTACATGCAAACAAAGGGCATAGTTGAATTGGAAAATTTAAATTGCAAGGATTACATTGGGAATAACCTTATGTGATGATGTCTAAAGATGATATGGGGATGACCATTATTCCTTTGATAGGGTGATCTTGCACTTATATCTTCAAGCTTTAAAAAAATATACCAAAACATAAAAGAATCCTTTAGAACTGAAATCTCTTTTATCTAGAGCTTTCTAATGAATTAAAATACAATGGATTTGTATTCATCAAGATCAAGAAAATGGCAAAATGGTGATTTGACAGCTTAAATAGGGATTATTAGGATAGTTCACACTGATCAGAATTTTCTGGGCTGATGGCTCCATGATGGTAGGGGTATGTTCTGTAAGTTAATTGAGTCGAAGGTTCTGTAGGTTCAAGTTGTCCATAGGGACCTGGATTCCTTTTGGTGTCTTTTGATTTAATGCCTTTTTCTTGTACTCATTTCTTGTTCACTATATTTAAATGCAACATTTCAGACTTTTCCTTCTATGATTCTTGCATGGATGTCTTGAGCTTTTAATTGTGGTTTAGCTTGTGTATAGCATTAGTTATAGAAACTTGGTTCATATGGTTTCTTCATAGTTCTTTATTTGTAAAAGGAGGATTTTTCAATTCCTCTCTGTTTTTGTTTGACATGGAAAGAGCAACATAAGAGCCTTTAAAAGTAGTTTGCTGTTTATATTTTCTGAAAATTGGTTTGAAATTGTACACTTTTGGTATGCTGGAAGCGCATGCATGTAAATGCACTGATTGCATGGTAGATGATTTGCCCTGTAGCCAACCTCTTTTTGCATATGGCTTTGCACCCCCTTGGTGCGCTATAGTCATTATATGTTCACCTTCCCCCCACACCTAGCCAGGAAAAAAAAAAAAAGGAAGAAAGATGGATAAAGGAAACTGACAGTCAGGTGCCATAAATTTGTTCATGTGAGTGAGCTTTTTCCAGGTTATGATGTTCTTTTCTTAAGTCTCGCTGTAGTTCTTTAATTCTAATCTTGCCTTCTTGACATATGGGGTTTATCATTGATTATTTTCTAGAGCTGGTGATGAATTGCTGGCTAGCAGGCAATAGCTGTTTGCCTTCTATCTGGTGTGCTACCATAGAAGGTTTTCTGTCACAATTAATCAGTGTGTGTTTCTCGAGATGGCTCTGGGGATCAGACTTAAGTGTCAGTTTAAATTATTTATGGGTTTTCTGTTGCTTGTCTTGAAATAAGGTTTAATACGATTGTTTGCAGATTGCAGTTTTTTTTACTAGAGTTTCATGTGTGTTTGTGTTGTGTGTGTGTGTGTGTGTCCTACTTTTTGAACATTAATGAACCTTCCCTTCATCAAGAGTTCATCTCTTATCTTCCTCTATTGAGGCAATGAATAGTGCATTTCTTCAGATAGAATCTTATTTATGGGTTGAGGAGCCTCTGCAACTGGTGATTCGATAATCCTGTTGCCCATGGCTGTGTTATTCAAGTTGTCTTTGACGTATAACATGAGCTTTTGGCATCTGATATGGTTGACAAAATTGAGTTATGCCACTAATAATTTGATGCTTAACAATAGAGAGAAGGAATTCTAGGTCAGCAAGATCCCTGCTTCGCTTATATTCTTTAAGAAAGAAGAAAAGAAAGACCAGTAGTATCGCCTCTGCTTCCTTCCCTAGAACCAGAACAGGAATCTTTCAATCTAACTAACTGGTACTTATATGAGCATTATAATGCAAAAAGTAGGACAACTCCCTATCTTTATGATTTCACTTTGTTATATTTTGGCTTTGTATTCTTAGGAGGTGCTATAAGCCTCCAGGTTAATCCTGTTGCTTTTTGCTTGAGCTGCTTGCATAGGGTGATTCTATATGTTCTGGCATAGCACTTGTCTCGTTATAGATATCATTGAGTGAACTTTGTTTAAGTAGTCACTCTGTAGTCTTTGTTGATTTATAAGCTCATAATTTATGAAATTTAAGATTCTGTTAGTGATAAGGGAACAAAGTGTCTCATCGTTCCATTGATGGTTCTGTTGTGACTGTTGTTTATGAGATTCAGTCTCTCAATGGAAATTAAGTGTGCCCTTTCTTCCTTGTCCGGCAGGTGCTTGTTTCATTGTTTGCTGATCAAAGTTTGCCATACTGTGAGCAAGACAGAAAATGGATGTGAACTCTATTAGAGATGCATTTGATAGAGTCACTAAAAAACAGAAGCTTTCATATTCCAAGACCCAAGAAGTGATTGATCAAATTACTCGAGAAATTTCGGACTCAATAGAGAAAATTCGGAATGCTCATAATTCTGACTCTTGCTCAGACTACAAAGCTTTACTTGCTGATCTCAAGACCAAGATAAAAGAGATAGCTCCAGGGACCCTCTTAGAAGGCACGCAGAAGGAATTGAATGTTGCACTTAGCAAGTATCCGAAGCTTCTAGAAAAGTCCTTTAATCCAGATATATCTAAGGCTTACAGAAATGTTGACCTTGATACAGCCACAGTTAACTACGTAATTGCAAGCCATTTCTACCGACAGGGTCTTTTTGATGTCGGCGATTGCTTTGTTACTGAGGCGATGGAGCCAGAATCCATTGCTTCAATAAGGTCTCCATATGTAGAGATGTACCAGATACTTGAAGCAATGAAGAGTCGAAATCTAGAACCAGCACTGAAATGGGCTACTTCCAACTGTAGTAAACTTAAAGCAAATGGGTCCGACCTTGAAGTAAAACTTCATCGAATGCAGTATGTGGAGATATTACAAAGTGGAAACAGAGACGAGGCCCTTAAGTATGCAAGGAACCACTTGGCAAATTTTGCATCTGACCACTTCATTGAAATTCAGAAGCTTATGGGTTGTCTCTTGTGGGCTGGAAAGCTTGAACAGTCCCCATACCCTGATTTACTATCCCCTGCTAACTGGGACAAGTTGGCTGAAGAACTAACAAGGCAGTTTTGCAGTTTTTTGGGACAATCCTTTGAGAGCCCTCTGGGCGTGACTGTAGCTGCTGGTGTCCAGGCTTTGCCACCACTTTTAAAGTATATGAACGTGTTTTGGGGAAAGAAGCAAGAGTGGCAGTCAATGAAGCAATTGCCGGTTCCAGTTGAGTTGGATGATGAGTTTCAGTTTCACTCCATATTTGTGTGTCCGGTGTCCAAGGAGCAAGCTACAGATGATAATCCGCCAATGCTAATGCCCTGTGGACATGTTCTCTGCAAGCAGTCAATAGTGAGGATGTCAAAGAACCTCTCCAAGACCTTTAAGTGCCCCTATTGTCCAACTGATATCGACTCAAATTTCTGCAAGTCACTGTATTTCTGACTTGTGCCACTTGTATTACATAGATGTACAAGTATCTCTCTCTCTCTCTGTCTCTCTCTCTCTCTCTCACAGTTGGACCAAATTGCATGTGCATAAACTAGTTGTGTACCCACGAAAGGGTGACAATCGTGATCAATTGTTCCTTACTGTTGGCAGCATATGTAAATAGACATTCTTTTGATGTATTCATGTGGGAATGGAAATGCAAGCTGGTGTCTTGACATTAGATGGTATGGTAGGCATATCTTTTGTAAGCTACACAGTATTCAGAGCTTTTCGCATCTAAGCTTTGCCAGGTCTGCCCAGTTAGCGGAGTCTGAAAGTCATGTAGGGTGATGACAAGTGTTAGATGTTCTATTGACCCTCTCCTAGTTTATATTCTCCGGCATCTCGACATTATTAAGTCAAAATTACTTCTCAGTTCCTACCAAGTGATCTTAGTCGTAGATGGAGATCATTTAAGATCTTGACCGTTAAGGGAAAGGCAAAAGAGATTATCATTCGGTACATTTTGAACATACAAATTTCAATTTGAAATAGTTATTTCATTGTTGTAATTCTTGGAAACATGATGTTTAAATCGGAGACTTGCATGAAATTCTTATTTAGAATTAAGACAGAAACAGACAGCATCAACAGTATGGACTGGGATTCTAGACTATGAGCTGCATGCACTGCTCCTCTTATTGAGAGTCGAATACTAACAGCATTCCTAGTTTTCATCAATTACTCTTCCCCCTTTCATGTCTTTGTTGGTGAAGTTGGCTTCATCAAATGCTCTTTCCGTTTCATGTCTTGCTTCCCCACTTTTCTTTTTCGGGAAGCAAATTCCAGTGAGGTCCTTTCGAAGTTTAATGTGAAAATATGTTTCGAAGTGTTGCGCTTCTTGGCATGGTGGAACCACATGGACGTGAAAACGCATTGATTTACCTTATGCGTCTTTGGTGTGTTGAGCTCTTTCATGGATTTTGCACCTCACTGTGCCCTATAGAAGAAAAACGCCATGTGAAAATTAGATTCAGCAAGCACAAGCAGGGCTTCCTCCGAAGTTCTGTAGCATGTGAAGTGAAGCTTTCGCAGGAGGGAGTGATTTGAGACAAAACGCCGAGTCTGGGAAGTCCGCTGGTTGCCTGGGAGCACTTTTGCTCGAAATAGCGGACCAGAATTTCGACTAGTGCGACCATAGTTTCACCGCCACGTGGGCCATAATGTTTGATTGTTTTTTGAGGGATCCAATTTACGGTGAAGTAAAACTCCCCATCATGAAACCAAGCGTGGGGAAAGATGGGGAGCAACAATGGCGATGGAGCAGCCGGATCCTAAGCGACGCTGAGTCAATGACCCGTCCGCCGTTTCTCTGTAGTTAGCCTGGTTGGATGAGCATTGAGAGTTCCACTAAAATTCAGGTTAAAGGGCTTGAAAAGTTGGTAGGAGAAGGAAATGAGTCAACAAGATTATTGATTGATGGATAGATACCACCCTCTCCCATTATGGACTATTATAGCATAGATGTGTAGCTCCGTCTCAGAAGGAATAATTGAAAGAAATGTTTTAGTCTTCTAAGTCTGATCATAGAGTTATTGACAACCTCGACACCATGCTTACATGATGCATTACAAATTTACAATTGGGAGAAAATGAAGTCTGCAAAGCAAAGACAGAAGAAGAGCTTTGCAATGAAATGGTAATTTAAGTTCTACGAGCTACAAAATCTTGAGGAAGCCTTCTGTTTCCAATTTGGGATAAAAAACCGATGGTTTTCAAGTCAATTTTTTGTACATGGAAAATCGAACAAAGACATTATGGACGAGGACAAGTAAAGGGAAAAGAAAAGTGCTCCTGCGTGCAACTCTTTTAACTACTAGCACAAACTTGGAGCAGGCAAACAAAATGCAACATTAACTACCAGCACAACCTTGGACAAGAGCAAACAAAACGCAAATTCATGCATGAAATATTGGAAGAAGTCAAAGGATGACAAACTCGGAAAAGATAAATTGCAGGTCAGAAGACTAAGTAGGCAATAAGAAAATCAGGACTAAATTTTGATCCTCTGGGGACTCCATCTATGTAAGCCTAGAGCACTTGATCCTAATAAGACTTCATCAATAATATTGGACTTGGTTTATACCTAGAGAGCAATGATTTCCCAGGTACCTGAATTTTTTTTACTAACAGGCAATGCCCAGTACCCCAATTGTTGGCATGCATGCTCTTTGGTTACAGAAACTAGCCACTATTAGGTGAACTGTGATGCAGATATCGATTAGTCACGCAACACATTTCTGATGATAAAAGGAAAATTAACAGAACACATGCATCCAACAGATCTCTTTCGGACAGGAACAATCTCGTGACATACACACAGTGAACCAAGAATTCTACTGGGTCACTAAAATTCAAACAAGCACAACTTCTTCTAGCGACTTATGAAAGTACTTACAACAATCATAGGGTTGAGACAGACTTCAGACTAACAACAGCGACATTTTCAGGCAATAAACAAAGACTCATGATGGACATTAGCACCGGGCTGAGTAGTACTCTTTCCCATTAACAAACAAATATCTCCACATATACCACTCCAGTAGACAGACAGATGTAACTAGGCAAGCATAGCAACCTGCACTAGTTTCTCGCCTTTGACTTTTCCAACGCTCTAGGTGCTGCAATGCAGAATCACAATAAGCGAACAATTACTGAAAATAACGAGCAGATAAGTAAAGATAGGGAAATTAATAAACACAACCCCAAGGCAGGATATATATCACAAAGAATGACAACATAAGGAGAGAATAAATAGTTTGCTTGAGCAGTGGTGTTAGCATATGCCATTTAGCTTTCCAGAACAACAATGAAGCAGATGTACAAATAATGCTACATCATGCCATCAATTTTTAATACAAGCAACACTTAACTGGAGCATCACTAAATATGCTACTCTAACTGAACTCTTCATCATGCATAATGTTTAGAGCAAAAGAAAACGAGGGTTGAACAACACAACATCAACCTCAGCAGGTTCTCCAACTCAAATAAATCAAAATGTCCATTCCAACAATTGAGGAACCAACTCATAATTGACTTCACTGATTTAGTGTACCACTACACCAATTCAAGCAAGAACAGAGGATGCAATAACTTTAACCTCCTGAACACGACAGCACAGTTCTCTCATCGCTACTCTTCTATTTGTTCACTGCAACAACAATAAAGTGACAGAACCCATTCAAGAACATCACCAAGAGCCACTCATCTGTAAGTTTTCTCCATCCTACAACACCCTCTATGCATTCTATAAAGCATAGAGGGTGTTGTGCAAGTAAACAGAAGATGAATGTAAAGCGTCTTTTTGTAAAAGTTAAGATTAAAAATAAACTGATTCTACTGATTAAATCACATAATAAGACTAGGCTTGGATAGACTCGCCTGGAAAAAGTGTCATCGGTGGGAACATGAAAGATGAAAGAGCCAGTATGAACACAGATAAAAGTTTAATTAGTGGTACAAACCTAGTCCAATTGCATCAGCACCCTTCATAATCTTGAGCCGCTTGCATGAATCAATAAACATCCTACCATAGCAAATTAAATCAGGATAAATAAGGGGAAACTTGAGAATAAAGGTTCAAATTTTGCATAAAAAGGAAAGTTTTATTCTATCTTTCAGAGACTAAGTGAACAGAAAAAGGCACAAAGAGTCAAACAGACTCAATCCATATGACATCTCATCAATCATAACAAGATTACACTAGCTCTTACTCTATTTATTTGCTGCATATCTTATTAGCAGTAGCAGTTTTAGATGAGGCAATGTAAGCCAATCAAAGAGAGCACAAACAGGAAGAGTAGAGTTGGAAGGGTGATAGAGACAAATGTGAGTGATTTTATTTCAAATGGAAGAAAATATCTTTATGGTTAGCATTCTCAAGATACCATGCTCTCAGTTTCCTTTCGATATACTCTAATACCACTGGAGCACTAAAGAATTATGTCCTGGTCATAGGAGCCAGACTAACAGGCCCAGATGTAGTCATCTGAGGACAGTTTAAAAATCAAGTTATGTCAGTTCTCACTAACACTCATTCATTTCATGCATCTGAAAAGCGAAATGCTTATAGCTTGATTGTTATACTTATGACTAGACAGACAGGTCAGCAAATTTTTAAATGACTTTATCCTTCCATAAGTCAAATTATCATTCTAGGAAATGGTAAAAGCACTCGAAAGATTCTCCAATTTATGAAAGAGTGATTAAATTCTAGTCAAATATTCTGAGCAGGAACAAGAAAGTGGAAACCATCCAAAGACAGACAAGCAGAAACTACCAGAAGAGGGACCGGTGTGACCATATTAGCAGTAGTAAAACCTCAGTGTTGTAAATCTGTAGATGCAACCTAACTACTGATTAAAACAAGACAACTCTGTCCATTGTCACTGCTTTTATATAGGAGAATCTCCAAATGTTTGAGTACATTGGTAAAGACTTTCCCCTAAATGTTCTCTCTGCATGGCTTTTTAGTCATTCCTTATGGATATTTTTTGAAACAGAAAAACAATAGAGAGCCTTATGTTGAATATTTCAACAAACTTCCCAGTGATGATCAATTTACATTTGACTTATTATCTTCAAGGGAAATTGCCATATCGTCCAGCTAAGCACACTGAAAAGGACTATTTCTTCCACAAACAATAAATGCCCTTCATGTTGGCAAAAATTGTAACTTAAGTTGTGTGAGGAGTTTTTCAGTTCCTTGAGTTAATCTACCTAAAAGTGCTCCTCACAAAAACACACAGATTCATAATATATGCAGCTTCTGTTAAGCGTGCAAAGTCAAGACCAAAACAAGCTCAAGAGAAATAAATAAAGGTACGAAGCCCATGTCCAGTTCTTTTTTCAGATTTGAAACTTAAAATTCATAATGAGGGAACAACTTATTAAGTTAACTATCAAGCTTCTATTTTTCCTCTCTTAATCTTTGACAACCAGCATAAAAATGAAAAAGAGAAATAACTTAATAAGTATATAAAGGAATGAGTAACATCAAATAAGCTAAAAAACAGCCCGTCTAGCAAACTAAACTCTGTAAGATTCAGCCTTCTTATATATTGAAAGAAACACAATGCTCAACTTGACCCTTTTCTTGAAATAACTAATACAATCACATTAAGCTATTACCACTCAGGTATCCACAGTTCTTACTTTTTATTTTTATTTGCAGATGACAGTATCTCACAAACAAAGCAGTAGCGTTCTTTTTCTTCACCACTGCTGTCATGACTTTTGTAAGTTGTGACCCTATTAGATTCTGGCGATCATTAATTTAATCTCATAATTGTTCAATATACCACTGCACTATCTTGACATGTGCCTGAATATCTAAAATAGGGTAAAGCTTAGTTAATCCAACAAAATACATGTTAAATGGCTTATCCTGAGTTGTGTATGGGAACTTTTTTTCTTTGGTCAAAGTGTACGGGCACTTCACATGGAAGCATTTGCCTCAGTACATTCTCTTTGAGAGATCTAATCGCTAGATGTTAAAAACACTTGCTTCTTTTGCTGGGCATAATAACTCATCTCTCCCCTTACTTCTTCGGTTCAGTCTTTGAGCAAGAAAAACAATAGTCGATATTCAAAAGTCTATTTTGAAAGGCCTTAACTTTGTTGGCATAAGAGTTTTTTGTAACTTTTAAAGATTTAGCAGATATTTATGTAAGCACTCCAGCATACCACAGTACATATCAAGTAGATCCTACATTTCTCCACGCGATTATTAATAGGCTAAGAATTCTATAAGCAAAAGCCTCATGGTATACTATAAAACAGGAGGATTCTCCAAATCTATTAAAAAAGAAATTAAGAATAAAAGAAAATTTCAATTTCCAATTACTAGCAATTGTTAATTCCGTTTGTCTTCCTTTTCCTAATTCCTCCACACTCCTTTTAGAAGCTCAACACTCCAAAAGAGTACTACGCCTCAGTTATGAGACATGTAACATGCAGCACGCATCCTGAAGGAAACTAAAAACTTACTCCCAGGGCACATCCCCGACAAGCATCCAGTCACCATCCTTGTCCTCATAAGTAAGAACATACTCCGATCCATGCAGGAAATCTCGCAGCTTACTCTCGTTCAACATCTCTCTTCCTGGAGTACCATTAGATCCACATTGACCTGAAAGCATAAAAAAATGTAATTCACTGGAAGTGTGCTAAGGTAATCAATATTCACTGATGAAGATCCATCAAAATCAAAACAAGGATGACCCAGAATGGCAGACACAATAACACACCTATGGTGAATCCGCTGAACATCTTCTCCAGAGAAGAAGATAACTCCTGATATGTAGAGTAATTCCTCAGATCTACCTTCCTCAGATAAGGAGCACCATCCATGCTGACCTTCACATAAAGAGCACCAGGACCTGGTTTGCCATCAACTTCATCATTGTCCTTTGAAGTTGTAGCCAATGTATTCTTCCTGTATGATCTAATAGGAGGCCAACCAACGACCTGAGCCCTGTCATTAAAGATAGCATCAACAGCCATTAGAAAGCCGAAACCTTGTTTGTTGTTCATGACCAGCTGTTGTCTTGCTTTTGGACATAAAGCCATTTGAACAGTAAATTAAACTTACTTCGCAGCAGGAGCATTGTTTGAAGCTCTCGTCTGACTAACTCCAGCTCCATTAAGGGCACGAGGGCATTCTGGTGCTGGTTTTGGGAGTGCCTCCTTCGGCACAGTCGCCTGGGCCCCAGAAGTCCTTGATGGGAGCATTGCCTTCATCCCTGCATTACCAGGAAACTTTCCTTGGCCTCCACACTGCGCAGTTTCAGGAGCAGGTCCAGTTGCATGAAACATCCAATTTCCATCAGGGTATTTAGAGCTCTTCAGCTCTGAGAACTCATCTATGGTGTCAGAGAATCCTCTTTTGTTTCCTGAAGCAATATTCTTCTGAAGTGACGATGAGCAGATCCCATCCTTCAAAGGAAGCAAAGGAAACAATGGCTTCTCATCGAGCTTTCCAGAGCTCAGCAAGCACAGTTTTGGTTCTCTTTCAGGAGATTGAGATCCAGGGAGACCAAGCGTCAACTCAGTAGCCTTTAGATTCAGATTACTTTTATTCTCATCAGACAAGCTTGAAACTGCAGAACTATCAACTGAAGAACAGTCAGACAAACCCAGATAGTTTCGCTCCTTCAACCCCAAGCAGTCATGAGAGGCGCCATCTATAGAGGGTGAGGTGGCTACTGTAGAGGTATTGCCACCCCCTTCCTCCACACCCAGAAGTGGTGGAGACATCAGACTTGAAAGACAATCAATCTATTCTCTTGAACTGCACATCAGCAATGAGGATATAAGTACAACCAAGAGATTGTATTTCTTTGAATTGAAGGCTCTTGAGCTAAATTGTGATCAGTGGAAACGGAAGAGCAGAATATGGGGAGAGATCAACAGTTATCACGATTTCAACGCTACAACTGGCAACAATAAGATGAGCATTATGTGAACAGTTTAAGAACTTCACGAGATGATGATAGACAACAATCAAAGCTGAAGAATAACGACATAAACCGGCATTTTGCGAAGAATTTAGACAGTACTAATGCTTCAGTGGCTTTACACTTAAAGATCACGGAAGCTACAATGGCGCAAAGCAACACTGCATCTACAGGAGAAAAAGAAGCTTTTTGCATCATCGCCACAAGTATCAATCTCAATATGCAAAGCCAAAGTCTTCCCCCATACGAGGATAAACTCTAGCCACCGTGAAGACGGGAAAGCAGCAGAAGCACAAATAGATGCAGATGGAGAGGGCAGTTTTATTAAAAATTTGGACAATTACGCAGAAGACGACTCACAGGAGAGACCAAATTAGAGTAGAATCACGGGAAAGAAACGCCTCCTGGACAAAAGAAGAAAATTCCCACTAAAAGAATATTACACCAAGAAAGGAAAGAAGTTATGAAGCATAATATTCCTAAAGCAACGAAACCTAAAGAAAACAGGAAGAAGCACAAGAAGCCCGCAATACTACAGATATGGTAGAATGAAATGGAGATACAATTTCCTCGCTGCAGGAGTGAAACCCAACAAGTCAACTTAGCTTAAAAAGATCATACTAATTTCCACCAAATTAAAGCAACTATAGAACTCCATATACCCTGTGATTCGGTGACACAGAACGCCTTCGGACATACACACAAGCCTTACAAAACAACATGCTACAGCATTTCCTCAGATCTAGCACCACGACAGACCACCACCCGATTGCCAAAAGACACTGAGAATTTTTTCACTTTAAACACCAAACCTCAGCAAGAGCAGAAACCCAAAAAGGAAGGGAAAAAAAAAAAAAAACAGAGGCTCGACCCATGAAACCTGCACAAGCCAAGAAATCGACGGGAGATTCTCAAATCCACACACAACATATTCGAAAGAACACACGAGATCTCCAACTGGGTTCGGTCAAAACACCAACTTTCCACCAAAAAGCACCAACCCAGAAGAAGAACCCCCCCGAGAAGAACAGAGAGACAAGAAAAAGAAGGTGGCGAAATACCTGGAGAACACCTCCCCAACCGGCCGGACACGAAGTACCCTTCTCGACCCAAGACGCAGAAATGCACGAATTGCAGACAGAGAGAAACGAAGAGAGAGATAGAGAGAGAGAGAGAGAGAGAGAGGGATTAAGGGCCTTCCATTAAGCAGAAAGCAACAAGAGCAAGATGGGCAAGTTTTCTTTCACCGGAGCACTCGAAAACTCGGCTTGAAAAAAAAAAAAAAGAACGGAAAAAGGTACCACCAGGCGGACACGCGCGGCAGTGGGGTGCCGCGGGGGGGGCAAAACGGTAAATTCGGATGCGACAAGGTAGTGATATATTTTCGACCGGAGAGAGAGGAAGCGGGGGAGGCAGAGGGGTAATTCGGACCATTCACGCCCCCCGCCCGCAGTCAAAAAGAAAAAATGGATATTTTGCTTTGACTCTCCTCTAGAATTTCCGTTCGTGCTTTCACACGTGTTCCTTCCCTTTATTAAAACGCTTCCACACGCATTGAGAAAGGCAATATTCATGAAAGTGGTGGGAGTTTTTTTTATCTTACTTTCTTTTCCATGCAATATAAATAAGAAAAAATGCTAAGCTATTGAAATTATCATGTAATTGTTTGACCATACATCGTAATTTTAATGCATTTGATTTTTCGGACCGTGTAAAAATATCGTACTTCTAAGTGTTCGGTAATTTAAAGCGGTCAAAATTTTAGACTTAAGAAGAATGTTTAAGCATTTGTCCTTGTGTGAAAGGTAAAAGAGCTACGATCGCGATCTTTTTGTCCTTTCAAATGAGTGATATAATTAAAGGGGTTTTCATTCTAATAAAGTTATGTGAAAGGAAGAAGATTTTGACCTTAAAGGTAAAAAATTGAGGACCATGGCTTAGTTCTGCCTTCTTGTTGATTTGACTTTGTTAGTTAAATGTCGGATTCACCATCAAGTCAATGATGGTCCAGTATTCCTTTTAGTAAGGAGAGACTTGTCAAGAGATGAGCAACGATTTAAGTCCAATTTAAAAACCGATTGACTGATTTGATTGTAGGCCGATTTTTTTAGAAAACTTAATAATATTGCAAGTAAACAACTTTTAATTTGAATTTGGAATCGGGGTCGAGATTATTATTAAACATTTGAATATTTCATTTATCAAATTCAGTAATTGAGATAACACCATCAGTATTTTCAGAATAGGTAATAGTCATTTCAGCACGGAAGGCGACTCCCACCGTAATGGAATTGGTCCTCCATGGATGGTCCAAATAATCACTTTAAAAAACGGAAAAATAAATATCTTGCAAACTCTCCCGCAAAAATTAAGAATTTCCGGTGTCGGCGTTCTATCAATTCATCTCCTCTCTTTTTTTATTTATCTCCCATGGGGTGCTCAAATGACAATAATGACCTTGGGGCTCTAACCACAGTGGCACGAGCCGTAAATAAAAAGGGGCTCTAACCACTGCTCTGCAAAATGGCAGGGAAGCTGTTTCGGGTTGACAGGAAACCATAAAAACCAGCAGCAGCTGCAGCAACCAGAGCAAAATAATAATAATATAATATAATATAATATAATATAATATAATATATTATATTATATTATATTATATTATTAAGAATAAACTAAGACCCGATCGGAAACCGGATTTCTGTGTCTCCCCCGAACGCATCAAAATTCAACAGCTCCACTCATTACTCTTTCCACACCCCGAAGAATTTCCTGTTATCCTCACCAAATTACCCCTCTTTTTTCACTAATCGTGCCTTTTTTGACTTTAACTTTGACTGTCGGATCCACATTTTCTTTTTTTCAAACATTTTCTCATCCACCCATATGTAATCACGTCCACGTGTCGGAACGACGGGCTCAGACACGTTGATGCACATTCGAGCACGATCATTATATAAAAGTTTGTATGTTCAAATAAGGCATTTAAATTTCGAGTTATGAAATGATTAATATGTATGACCAGCAATTGAGCATAGCCTGAATTATACAGGACGGTTGTTGCGATTTGACATGAAAAACATGGATTGTCGGGCCTAGATGGAGATGCAATTATGAGTGCACATTTACGTCTAAACAAGCTTGATTTTTTATGGGATAATGGCACTATGAAACTAAAATTTTATGGTAGCTCGACTGTTGAGTTTTAAATCATTTTCTCGTGTGATTCAGTCCTAACACTCCAGTTCAACATTATCTTAATACAAATTTAAAAACCATAATGTCATTGTTTTACTCACAATGTTTTTATTTAACATTAATAAAAAAAAAAAAAGCTTGATATATTACACCGTTTGCATAAATTGAAAATATTTTAAATATTTGATTTACAAATTTATTTAAAATTTTAAATCTTTTAAAATAATCAATAGTTATCCCACAATATTTTACATAATGTTAGGCAGGAGATCTTAAATTCAAATGTCTCAAATCAAAATCTAACCTACGTGTAAGTAAAAATGTCATAATAATTATTAAGTCATATTTTTGTCTCATTACTTGAAATTTTCGTATGGTTGATAATAATCATACAAAATCTTATAAATACAAAAAGAGAACTTTTTAAAAGAAACTGTGGAGCAAATTATCTTCTCAAATTATTTTACATCAAGAGAGTAACTTGGAAAAAGTAAATAAATTTCGGAAATTAAAAAAAGAAAAATTCACCTTCCATGCCCCCCAAACAGCTATAGGGGCAAAAGGGGGAAAGCGGAAGTTTGGAACCTACCATTAAAAATAATGGAAAAAAAGAAGGGGAAAGTCTTAAAACCAAAAGAAGCATTTAATGGTTGGAGAGAGAGAGAGAGAGAGAGAGGGGAAAGGAAAAGACAAAAGTGGGTAAGAAGGATAAAATAATAATAACAATAATAATAAAAGGTGTGGGGATTAGACAGAGGAAAACAGGGGAGTTGAATTGTGCAATCGAATGGGGGGACAAGAAAGCGGCATTTTGAGATGCTTTGCCGGGCAGTGATCACGACATCTCTCTTTCTCTCTCTCGCTCTCTACTCTCTCTCCTCATCATGCATCTTTCATATATATATTTATATATATATATTATATATATATATATAAGTTGGTTTTTGTTAAAATAGTGCCATGATGATAATGCTCCCTAATCATCCTGGTAAACAGTATTTTTACTTTTCTCACGCTTTTGATTATACTTAACACAAAAAAGAAAACATTTTTGAAAGCGATGGATTATCCTTTTATAAGTGCTTAACGATTGTACTGAGACCACTTTGTTTACAAAATCCTACGTAAAAAATCTAATGATAAATGCTTTCGGAGCACTTGCTCAACAATCCAATAAGAAAATGTCGTTCCTACTAAAAATGAACTACCCCGATCCTGCGATCAGCACCGCCAATACTTAGAAAGTCATGGATCTCCTCACTAAGCATGCTTAATAAAATACTTGCCCAAAACGTTAGGATTGCCTGGGTCGTTACTTTCTCACATGAGAATGGAGAGATCAATTTCCCGTCTTTTTAAAGAGCTAAGGGACGGGGACGTTTAATTTCAGATATGAAATTCAAGAAAAAGTTCCAAAGTCAGTTGAGATTGCTTGAGCGGTTACTTTTTTACATAAGAAGAAGAAGTTGATTCCCCATCTTTTTAGAGAGCTAGAGAATGGGGACGTTTAGCTTCGGATATGAAATCCAACTTTCACGTTATGTAAATAGATAGAGAAAAAGTTCCAAAGCGAGTTAGAGATATAGGCTAAGACAGACTTAAGAAAAAAAAAGTACAAGCTCTAGTGTCGATCAATGACTCGGGATGTCAAGCGACATTCGAATGAGGAGATCACACATTCGGGCCCCGCCAACAGCATACGAATCGCCGGGTCATGAGACTTGCATAGCGCTTCACGAAGTCTCTAAATTAGCTGGATCCGCGGGGGCCGCGCCGGTAGCCAGATGGCCAGAAAAAAGCGAGAATAATGAAATGGGTTGGTTGGATCGTCGGAGCAAAAAGCATGATCAAGTGCTGCTGCTGCGAATGCGAATGGTCTCGCACGCCCGGGGGCAGCATCCACTCATGCGACGTGCGCTGGCCATCACCATGCCCTCACTCCCTACGTCACTTCATAGCCAGCCAGCCAGCAGCACCCCCATTTAAAAAAAAAAAAAAAACACGAACAGACATCGTAATTTCGGATCTTGCCATCGAATCGATTAGCATCATCTGAACATACTTTAATCGAGGCTAATCGATGCTGAACAGGACACGTGGAAGATTGCCCAAAAATTGAGGCTGAAATTTTGCAGAGCATTTAGGACCGGTCTGATGAAAAAAAAAAATGACACAAATAGTTATCGAAGGAATCGGTACCTAGACATGCATTAATCACAGCTAATCGATGCCGAAAGTGGAGATCGCTCGAATAAAGGCTGAAATTTTGCAATGCGTTCAGGACCGGTTAAGAGAATATGACACAAATAGTCATCGAAAGAATCGGCACCTAGACCTACTAATCGATGCTAAACTAGACACAAGTAAGATTGCCCAAATCGAGGCTGAAATTTTGCAGTGAATTTAGGATAGGTTCGAAGAGAAAAATGACACAAATAGTCATCGAAAGAATCAGCACCTAGATTACTTTAATCATAGTCAATCGATATTGAACTAGACACATGGAAAATCGGTCGAATAAGGGCTGAAATTTTGTAATGCGCTTAGGACTAGTTAAGAGAAGATGACATGAATAGTCATCGAAAGAATCAGCACCTAGACATACTTTGACTGTGGCTAATTGATGCTAAACTAGACATGTGGAAGATCTCTCTAATCAAGGCTAAAATTTTGTAGTGTGGTAAGGATCATCTGTTCAATGCAAACCATCCGAAAGGAAAAAAAGACACAAATAGCTTTTAAAGTTCACCCCAATGTGCAACATTGTTTTTTAACTAAATTTGTTCATGAAAATTTTAAAACATGTTCAATTTAATTCATATACTATATACATCCTTCTATTAATTTAAGTTAAGGCAATATCGAACATTTCCTCGTGGTTCGAAGACTTGATCGCACATAAACAAAAAAATTATAGGTCATATTATATGAATTAAAAAAAAATTATGGATCATTTTACACATTGAAATAAAGTTTATGAACTATTTTAAACAAATTCAAAGTTTAGGGATCATGTTAAACATTAATGACTATTTATGTCATCATCCCTTGTTCAGAGCAATGCAATTTGTATTTTCGCATTTATTTATATGGAAAAAATAAGAAAGTCAATTTTAACTTAAAATTATTACCTTTTTCGTGATCGGAGAATTTAACAAGTGACGTAATCACATCATGAGCTTTGACGTAGCAAGAGAAGTGTACGCAATGAAATCGGATAAAATTAAAAATTCAACCAAAAGCAAGTCGAAGTCGAGTTGCGTCCCTAAAAAATAAAAACGAAAATAAAAATAAAAAGAAGAAGAATAGGTTTTGGCGAAACGACCATGAAAATTCGATGATCGCACGTGAAGACATATGGGGAGAAAAAATCGAATTTTCCAACGTGGGAATGCGCACGAGCCGGTGGTGGTGCTGGTGGGGGCAAAAATGTAAAATCAAAAATCAAAATGATAAAAATAAAAATAAAATATAAAATACAAATCTGGGGGATTGAATTAATTAATTAAGGAAAATTAAGATTACTTTGCTTGACAGCCACAGAAATTGCGGGCCTGTGCCACGACAGCGGGGCCCAGTGCCGGAACCCCTCCGCCTTTGCCGGTGGACCTTTTCCTTTAAAAACGCAAACCCCGCGACTAACCCCGGTTAACCGCGACGCTAACCGCAGTTAACTTTAATTTAATCCCCGGCGGCCCGTCGGGGGCGTGGCGGTACGGTTCCGGTGCGGGCGAGGGGCCCGGTGGGGGCCAGAGTGGGATCCCAATGGGGACGCGACACGTGGCCGGAGTGGGCGGGGGGCCGAGCGGGGGAGGGCTAGGGTGACAGCCAATAATGGCACGTGGACCCGTGACTGACAGGGATCGAGTGTGCCGAGAGGGGACCCACCTGAGGCATGAGCGACGCTTTTTGGTGAGCTTGATGGATTGGGAGAGAGTGCCGAGTTCACGTGCGGGGAGGGGAGTTTCGCTCGCACTTGGAATATCTCTAATTTTGTCCTCTACTCCTTAACTCACCGCTATGAAAGATAAATAAAATATAAAAGTGAATAGGTTAAATGAATTTGCAAAACGCGGGAAAAAATTGAAAAGTATTGCAATTACCCTTCTTACAAATGTGAAATTTTATCCTCTCTCATGAAATCATGAGCACGATAGACGACTAAACATTTGCCTCTCTCGACGGGTTCGGTCGAGATGAGCATTTCGCCTATTTTAAGTTCCTTTGTAGATGCAATGCTGAGATTTTGATATCGAAGTAATTTTAGTATCACTGGTACCTATTATCGATGTGAATCGTGTGGAAACGACAAAAAGGCGAATTAATATCCTCTCTCATGAAAGCATGAGTACAATAAGTGACTAAACATTGAACTCCCTTGATAGGCGTGGTCAATATGATGAGCATTTCGCCTCTTTTAAGCTCTTTTGTAGACACAATGCCGAGGTTTCAAAATTGGAGCAATTTTTGAATTGTTATTGACATGAATTGTGTGGAAACGACCTTTGTGGTGCAAAATGTGGTATGATCTCCTAATGTCTGAGGTGCTAAATCTGATTTTTCCACGACATATAAAATGCCCATCTAATCTCCCTAAAGTCCAAGGAACTAAATCTCTAGGTGAATTTGCAATTAAGTTTCAACAATCCAACTTTGAACCTAGACTAGTGATCGGGCATCATATGATGCCAATTTGGGCTTTGAAAATGAAATTCAATGGGCTCAGTGGGCTAAGGCCCTAGCTGAGTATTGTATCAGCGGGTTCACCAGAGTTTCTTGGCCCAAAACACTGTGAGAAGCTAGATCGATGCGTATTTTGCATTTTTCGAGGGATCAAGTCATCGAGAGTATGGACAATTCATTAACGACCGATTACGATTTCTTTTAGTTGTTAATTTTATAAAGATTTTATAATACTAAGGGTACTTAAACTGTTTGTATGCGTATTGCATGAAGTGAATATAAAACTAAAAATTCGTCACGGTTAGTTTAGATGACGTGTGCGCACACGTCACTTAATCTTTTCGACCCATTTACTCGTGATATCCCCTAGGTTCACATACTTCCACCACGTTCTTAATTTCGTTCGGTTGTGTAATCCATTTAATGAACATATATTGTATGCGGTTCATTTATTGACAAAACTGGTTTATTCGAATTAGAAATTTGACATAAAACTATAGTGATAGATATAATTGCAAGTCTCACATAATGACGTGCACTCAGTATATGGGAAAAGTACTAAAAATGTCATAATTCTGTTGTACTTGTACTAATTTTATCAAAAATCTTTTAATCATGCCAATTTAGTTCCAAACGTTTTCAAATTTGTCAAGTGATTCATTTTGGCTAATTGTGGATAGAAATCGCTGACGTAGACATTGACTGTCCAATGTGAAATAATTGATGTTGACATGGACTGTTCTTGCATTTTTTTTTTTTTAAATTGAGTTTTTAATAACTTTTTCTTTCTTTTCCCCTTCATTTTGGTCAATGAGGGCCTTTGCACCTTGTCTCGCGGCTAGCGAGGCCATGATGGCTCTAGGTAAGGTCACCACAGTCCTGCCAACCACAAGCAAGGGTGTAAACACCCTCGCCAAAGCCCTCGCCCTAGTGGGCGGCCAAAATGAAAATAAAAAAAAAAAAAGAAAACAAAAAAAAACACTAAACAAAATTTATTGAAAATGTTATGTCAACATTAGTTGTGTCACATAAATTAGTCGACATCCATGTAAGCAGTTTCTGATCAAAATTAGTCAGATGAACTCAATTGGCAAAATAGAAGTAATTAATCATGATGCTCACTTAAAGAAATCCTTTTGTAGCGAATCATTTATTAAACTTTCCTATTGGAAAAAACTGGAAGATATAGTTACAATTAAAAATACACTTTAGTTGATTTTCACTCCTTTACAATTAGTTTTGCTACAATTTCTATTGGTCGCAAGCATCCCAAAAGGTAATGGAAGCGTGTAAAGGTTTCCTTGATCAGACATAAATCGGACTTGGGGTGAATGGAATCCAATACAATGATTACTCATCCTTAACTTGTTGAGGAATCCTTCATCATTGATTGTGAATTGATTTTTTTTTTTTTTTCAATAACCTTGAATAAGGCAATTCGTATTGATTTATAATGGAGTTGGCTTAACTCTAGTGTTATACACACACACACACACATTTACACACATATTAGTATCTATATATTATCATTGGATTTTTTTATACATGTTTAATTTAATCTCTAAACTGTATGAAAATATTTAATATTATCCATGGATGTGAATTTATATATATATATATATATATATATATATATTATCATTGGGATTTTTGATACATGTTCAATTTAGTCTCTAAATTGTATGAAAATATTTAATATTATCCATAGACGTGAATTTATATTTATATATATTATCATTGAATTTTCGATACACGCTCAATTTAGTCTCTAAACTATATGAAAATGTTTAATAGTATCCCTAAACGTGAATTAATGGAAGGTCAAAATTGAATATTTTTATATAATTTAGAAATTAAATTGAATATGCATAAAAAATCTCAGGACTATACATAATAATTTAAAAGCTTAGAGATGATATTGCACATTGGATTAAAATTCATAAACTACATGCATATATTGTCAAAATTGAGGTACCATTTGTGTCATTATTCCTTTTCTTCTTGAAGGCAAATAAGTTCACTCCAATCATGTCATTGCTTTGATTTCAAAAGTGACTTTTGTTCACAAACTTCTAGTTCAGGCAAGTTTTTTTATCCCTTCTCTTTCTTCCGTACAATCAACTTTTTTTCAAAACCTTTTTGTGACCAAGAAAGAAATATTCTCGTTGACATAGGCATTTTGAGACAAGTTGGTGCATCATCAAGCATCGTCTCTCCAAGACTTAAAGCTGGCATTTTGATCGCCTTTAGCAATGGGTCTTCGGCTAGGCATGTCCCCCAATTTTGGAAAATGTAAAGGCATTTTTCCAAAATTTGTTCTCGAGGAATTGCATTCCCCATCCACATCCCCATCTCTATCATCGAGCATCTTTTGCTTTTGGGGAATGTTTGAACAAAATAATATCTGATTTTTAATTGACATGTGATAACTTGAAGATTCGACAACTCAAAGAATTGACAATTTTTAACTTTTCTTTGTAACTTCTCACAACCATTAGCAAGTTATTTTTTCTTAATAACTATTTGTAATCTCTGTTGATAACAACTAATTATAGGCTTTAAATAATTACATCATACTCTTCAGAGACCCTTGACAAATCAATCAAAATGTAATTTTTTATTCTTTATTTCCTGCACTGCACTTTATTTTTCCTTTACTGTAGCTTTTCAATTCATGTTGTCGAATAAATTCTGACATTACATCTTTGTATGTTCTCAAGCTTTATCATTGATTAAATTCCAGATAGTTTGTACATATAGTTCGGTTTGAAGTAAAAGTTTGTAGTTAGTTCTTATATACTTGGATATTTCTTGTTCAAAATCACTACAAAATCTGTCTCCTCTCATTAAAAGTCGAGGAACGACTTTCGGTGAAAGATAATTCGTCGAGAAGATATTGTAGTGAAGCATTTGGCACACCTAATGGGACTATTGTTGTTGATGAGGAGATGCAATGATGAGAATAAGCAATCAACTTGATCATAATAATGCTGGTGGTGACAACTCGTCATCACAACTTGGTAATAATAAGATAGGACATTTTGAGATGTTGACCACACTATTGGTGGCAAATCAAGAACAAGGTGGGATGTCAATATTCTAAGATAACTCACCGATGAGCAAAGACGGTAGTTGGAGTCAAGCCTTATAATGTTGGCCATCATGCGATAGTTATTGGAGGAGCATAACAATGAATCAACTAACCACATGATTAAATATCTCGGCGATGTGATCAAACCAATTATTGTCAATATCTTTGATGAAGTTATGAACGGGCTAGGAACATCGAGTCATTTAATTGTAGTGCAAGACATTTGTACTACTCCCACCGCTGATGAGGATTTTACAAAAGGTTGAAACTATTGGTGCAATTTAGACTTATGAGGCTGTACCAATTAGTGGGAGCAATTTGCTGAATCCTGTTCAAGTTAACTCTAGTGGTAACAATTATAGCAATTTACCAAATCAAAATGCTCAATAGAATGTGCCATTGCTAAATGTAGAAAACATGCAATCAATTGGGCTAATACCTCATGTCGACAATGTAAGATCAATTGGGACAATGCCTCAACTCAACATAGTGGGCTTCATCTAGGGGCAGGATGGTCAAAGATCCTTAGCAGAAGCAGTGCTCATACCCACGATATATGTTTACGAAAGGCCAAATGTTATAGTTGATAATGAGGCTAGATTGCCACATTTGTCGCCCGAGGGGGAGGGGGGAGGGAAGCTATTCTTGTAGTCCCTTAACAAAATCCTCGACATGTCTAGATGTTCGAGGATTAAACATTGCAAAAACTGGGCCATGATGTTGGAAATGACCAAACTTTTGCCAATTTATTCCAATTAGCAATGAGGGTGTCTAAGTATGAGCAATTACTTAAGGATAGAGATAGAGGGCCACATGAAAACATTACACATCATGTGCCGTTGGAGAAAGATATGAGCCATATTATGAATTTTTTTTTGGTTCTACTCTACTCTTAGGGCGCGCATGATAAAATTTTTACTTCTTTATTATCCATTTCTTTGTTCCTCGAAACAGGTTTGGAACAGAAATCCGTTTGGTAATGCAATTTGATTTTTCTATGTCTGAAACATATTTCTATTCCAGAAATAGATTTGAAGAATAAATCAGAAGCTAAAATTTTTAACTTCTTAGTTTCTGAAATAGAAAATTGAGAAATCAATTTCTGGCTAGAAATCAATTTCTGTTCTAGAAATTTTGTCATACGCACCCCTAATGAACTTGTATTCTCAGACTTTTGCTCTGCCTCCTAGTAATGTATGAGTTAAAGTCCATATTTGAAGCCAAATCATCTCCACCCTAATCCCCTTGAGAATGTGGTGATTCGAATTCCTCACATTCCCCTTCCCATGGAAAGGGTGAGCATTGGGGCAAACCCCGGTGGTTCCATATTATGAAATTGACCATGACAAAATTTGGCAAGAAAAAATCAAATTTGTCTATGACAAAAGGCCATATGATGACTCTTGATTTCCTACTTTAAAAGAATCGAATGAATGATGAATCATTTATTCTTTTAAAGAGGCATATGTTTGCACAAAAAAAAAAGGTCCATTATTATTATTTTTTATTATTATTGACATGTGATAATTGACAACTCGAAGAATCGACCATGTGATGAAATCGACAAAAGTAGAGTCAACAATCTCAAATGCAATTGTCAAGATAATTGAGTTGAAGAAATTGTTCATGTAGTGGAGTTTGCGTAATCATCGGTAACTATTTGGTAATTGTACATAATCTCTTTTTCTAACTTCTCTTTGTAACTTCTTATAACTACTAGGAAGTTATTTCTCTATGGTAATTGTTTGTAACCTCTTTTGATAATTGTCGATCTTAGGTTTTACATAGCCAAATTGTACTCTTCGGAGGTCTTCTGATAAATCAATCAAAATGCTATTTTTTCATCATCTTTACTTTCTTGCACAACACTTTATTTTTCCTAAGCTATAATTTTCTAATTAAATTCCAATGTTAAATCTTTGCATGTTCTCAAGTTTTGTCATTGATTAAATTTTGGTACACTTTGTATATGTGTGTTGATATGAAATTTGTTGTACTTTCAAGCTTTGTCGTCGATTAAATTGCAGTACAATATGTAAACACAATTCAGCTCGAAGTAAAAGTTTGTAGTTATTTCTTATTTGCCAGAATATTTCCTTTTCAAAGTCACCACATAATTTATCTTCTCTCATTAAAAGTCAATAAATGACTTCTAGTGAAAAATATTCTGTCAAGGAAGAAATTTCAATAAAACAGGAAAATATAAAGGCATTTTTCTCCATAGTTTTTTATTTACTTAAGGTGTATTTGAATAATTAACTTTTGGTATATTTTGTAAAACAATTTTGAAGTGAAAAAAAAATGAAAGAAACAAAAGAGAGGGAACCATATCATGACATGGGGGTTGTGCTTTGGTCGCGCTCGTCGGCCTTGGGTTATGCATTGGTCAAGTTCACTTGCCTTGGTCATGCTCGCTAGATCCAACCCCGTCCTCTCTTTTTTTCTTGTTCTTTTATTTTTTCACTTCAAAATTACTTTATAAAATATACAAAAAGTCAATGTCCAATTCTCCCAACTAGTGTAAGTCATTCTCTATCCCTTGTGATAGCTTTCCCTTTTGAAACTATAAATCTCAATCTTCTTGCTAAGATCTTCCATAAATCCCTTCATTACTTCACACCCAAATTAGTTTATCCTTTTTCGTATCTCCTCTCTGTCGAGAGCCGCCAATTAATCTGTGAAGTCTGCAACGGGTGCAACTCTAAGGAGGACGGGCACTTCAGAATGCAAGCTCCACTTATAATCTTCTAGGTTGATTACCCCTTCTTTTCACCAATTTCACCTATCTAGGCATAACCCATTGTAATACACCATGATGACACTCAATAGCACAATCAGTCCAAGGCGGCTACAACCTAGTTAAGGCTCCCTTCACTCCTAAATATGGAAGCTGACCAGATTTACTTTCTAGAAGCAGCACTCCTTTCGACATTGTAAATATAGCAAATCTATCATAGAATGGAAGGCCCACATGATAATCATTTTAGAATGATGGCTCTTTGCAAGAGCATGGTGAATTGTGGTTGAAGGAGGATATCACAAAGAAAAAAGGGATAAGTGCACCAGAAGTCCTAAAACTTGCAAAAAGTGCAAATAAGTCCTAAATCTTGTCAAAATGTTTCATTTGAGTCCTAAAATCGATGCCGTTAGCATTTTTTGTTAATAATGTTGACGTGGCATTTAAAATTAATTTTTATTTTCCACGTGGCTTTTTAAAAATGATTTATTATTATTTTTTTAAAAATAGATTTAAAAACTAAAAAAATTAGATTTATTGATTTTATCTTATTTTCAACAAAAAAAAGAAAATTTATTTAAAAAAGAAAAAAAAATGGCGGCCTCGCCGGAGGGGTTGGCAACTGTCGCTTTGGAGGGGCCGCCGCGGGTCGCCCCCCCTGGCGGCTCTCGGGCCCCGGCGAGGCCGGCGACCCTCGCCAAGCTCGGGTGAGGGTGCCGTCGCCCGGCCCGAGCAAGGGCCGACGAGGCGTCGCCCAAGCTGAGCGACGGTCGCCGACCCCCGTGAAGGCCGGCAACGCCTTGCCCAGCTGGGTGACTGCGCGTCGGCCCTCACTTGAGGCCGGTGAGGGTCGACGAGGTGACGCCTGGGCCGAGCGATGGTCACCGGCCCCTGCGAGGGCCAACGACACCTCGCCCGGGCTAGGTGACAGCCATCGGCCCCTCGCAAGGGCCGGCATGCCTAGATCTGGGCACCCTCGCCCGAGCTTGGCGAGGGTTCTCGGCCCTCGCTTGGGGCTGGTGAGGTCTCGCCACTGGCCGGGCGAGAGCCGGCCACCCGCAACTAGTCGCCGGACCCTCTCGACGATTGTTGGCCCCCTCCAAACATGCTGCCATTTTTTTTTAAACTATTTTCTTTTTAAATAAATTTTCTTTTTTTTTTTTTGTTGTTGAAAATAAGATAAAATCAATAAATCTATTTTTTTTTTTATTTTTAAATCTATTTTTTAAATTAATAAAAAATCATTAAAAAGCCACGTGGGAAATAAAAATTAATTTTAAATGCCACGTCAGCATTTTTAACGGAAAAGGCTAACGGCGTCAATTTTATGACTCAAATGAAACATTTTGATAAGTTTTAGGACTTATTTGCACTTTTTGCAAGTTTTAGGACTCAAATTCATTTTCGTGATAAGTTTTAAGACTTCTAGTGCACTTATCTCAAGAAAAAAAGGAAAGTGAACTTATTCTCTATGGGAAACTTTTCTCAAAACCAAATGTCAATTTTCAAGCATTTTTGGCTACTATGAAGAAGGTGTGGAAAATAGAATTGGTAAAATGTAAGATTATTGAACATGGCTATTTTTTATTCATATTTGATTCGGTCGAGGAGAAGAAATGCGTGCTGGAAATTGGTTCTTGGTCTTTTGCAAGTAATCTTCTTGTACTACAGGAAGGTGATCCCAATGTCCTTGAACATTATTATGAATTTAAACAATATGCTTTTTAGGTGCATATTCTTGATCTTCCACAAGCTTGGGTTATAGAAAAATACTATACGACATATTCCCACAAAGCTAGGCAAAGTAGAGGAGGTTAGAATAGAAGCAAGGAACAACAGTTCGCGCCAAAATGGGAGAGTTAAAGTTCAGCTAGACTTAAATTGCCCACCAAAAATAGGAACGATAATTGAACTGGGATGTAGAAAGTGGTGGATTGATTTCAAATATGAGAGGTTACCTCAATTGTGCTATTCATGCAGTTGTATCAGACATTATACCAACTTTTGTCCAAAATATCCTTATGAGGAGATATGATTAGCTCAAGACAAACCTGATAGATATGGTTCATGGTTGAAGGCTGAAGTGAAAGAGAATAATCTATTTTGGAAGACTTTTTATGGGAAAATAGATCCAAACCTTGAGGAAGAGTAAGTTGTACCCAAAACACATATCCATTCGGAAGATATGGACCAGCAAAAGGATCAAACAAGGCTAAATAAGGCAATGGTGGTTTACAATTTGGCAGCAAATATGATAGTATATGATGAAAAAATGAAGGCGTGTGTAGCCCTGAAGAAAGGAAAAAGAACACATCAAACTCAGGTACTATCTCATCCTTTGACCAGAAAGTTATGAAAGTGCACATAAATCAAAGAAGGAAAAGACAAGGCTTTAAACACTAGCAGCAAAAAAAAAAAAAAAAAAAAAAAAAAAAAACGGTTCACTCCATATGAGAAGAGATGCATATCGGTGAGCTTGTTGGATGAAGAGAACCTACTAGATACCTTAGTCCATGTGTGGGAAGGGGTTATCAAACGGGCTTTAGTGGCTAGCCCTAATGAGCCACTAAGGTATACATAAAGTTTTTGAGCTAAAACTGTCAAGGGTTGGGCAATCCCTTAACAGTCTAGCATCTTTGAGCCTTCGTGGCTCGAGAGAGGCCTAACTTGATATTCCTTATGGAAATCAAGAATAAGGAAAATGTCGTAGAATGATCTAGAAAACATCTTCAGTTTAAAGATGTAATTATAATTAATCCAGTTGGGATTGGAGGTGGATTGGCTCTGATATGGGATGAGGAGGTTTAGGTGGATTTGGAAACAAGTACTAAAGAGCTCATTGATGTTAGGTGCAATGATCTTAACAGTGGAGTCATCATGAAGATCTATTTTCTTCATGCATCTACTAATTACCAAGAAATGTTAAAATTATGGAAAACTTTATGGCCTATTCATGTCTCAAATTGTCTACCATGGCTATGCACCGAAGATTTCAATGAAGTTTTATATTAGTAGGAAAAAGTTGGAAAATGTGAAGTGGATTGGTATAGAATGGTTGCATTCTGGGATTTTTTGAATCTTATTCATTGATGGATATAGAAAGTAAGAGATGTGTTTACATATGGACTAATAATTGAGAAGGCGTAGAGCTTGTTAAAAAAAAGACTTGATAGGGCACTTTGTAACTTAAATTGGAGAGTATCATTCCCTAATGCGGAGGCATGTGCATTTCGAGCAATTGGTTTAGATAATTGTCCGATTTTTCTACGAATTGATTCAGTTGGGGTGAGAAAAAAGAAGATGTTTAGATTTGAAGCTTTATGGACAAAAAATTCCAGAATGTAAAAAAATGATTCAAAGAGCTTGGAGGGCTAAGGAACATTGCCAACTAGATATTATGGACAAAACAAAGAAGGTAGTTTAAGAACTAAGGTGATGGAGTAGCAAAAAATTTGAGACGCACCTCATAAAATCCAATCTTTACATAGACGACTCACAAGTTGATCGATGGGGTTGAAGGAAGTCAAAACTTGGAGGAATATCGCCAAATAGTCCAGCATATTCAAAGCTTATTGGGACAACAAAAAATGCATTGGGCATGAGATCCGAGATTAACTTGATAAAATAGGGAGACAAAAACATGAAATACTTCCATGTAACTAAAGTATAGAGAAGACAGTGGAATGAAATTTCTATGCTTCAAATTGACAATCACAATTGGAGTCAAGAATCCCTGATTTTTAAGCAACATATATCAAGCTTCTACCAAGCTCTGTATATTATGGTGGGAAAGTAGAGAATATCAGCCGATGTTAGACTAATGTTAAAAAGTGATCACTATGGTGATGAATGAAGCTTCAATAGGGCCTGTTACAAGGGAAGAAGTGAAAATTGTAGTTTTTCAAATGGGCACAACAAAGGCACTGGCATCGGACGGACTTAATGGATCATTCTACCAAAGTAACTTATCAGAAATTCATGAAGATATATTTAGCATGGTAGATAACTTCTTCAACCAAGGTATGCTTGATCCTAAACTTAATAGGACTCATATTACTCTCATCCCAAAAGTTTCAAATCCAAAAAGCATCACTCAATATAGGCCTATTAGTCTATGCAATTTTAATTACAGAATCGTTGCAAAGGTTATGACCAATAGATCGAAACCTTAGCTTCTAGAAATTATATCTCGGGAACAAAAAGCCTTCATTGGGGGGCGACAAATTCAGGATAATATTTTTATTGTCTAGGAAGTGCTACATTAGCTTAAAGTGAGGAAAAGAAAGCAGAAATTTTAGACGATCCTAAAATTGGATATGCAAAAGGCCTATAATAGGGTTGAATTGGACTTTCTATGTGATTGCATGTTGAAAATGAGATTTTGTGAAAAATGGGTTGCTTTGGTTAGAACTTGTATTTCCTTGGTATTCTTTAGTGTTTGAGTAAATGGGGAGTCGTGTGATTATTTCAAACCAACTAGAGGGATTAGACAATGCAATCCACTTTCTCCTTGTTCATTCATTTTCATGGCAAATGTCTTATCCTCCTTGTTGTTGAAAGCTATAAGAGATGAAAGCCTAAAGGGCATCCGATTGAACCCACATTATCCAACACTATCACATTTTCTATTCGTAGACGATGCTATATTTTTTTTTCTGGATGGTACAATTATTGAGGCTTAGAACTTAGGAAACATCTTAAACTAGTATTGCTTGCATCGGGACAGTTCATCAATTTCAACAAGTTAGGAATTTTCTTTAAGAAGAATTGCCCTCAGGGCTTAAAATAGAATATAACAACTAAATTACGAGTGCCAATCTTTGAAAAAATAGGTAAATATCTAGGAGTACCTTTAGACCGGGACAAATAAAGAAACAATGTTTTCCTGGATTTTAGCAAGAGTTGAGAGGAGATTAGAAGGGTGGAAAGAGAAGCCGATGTTTAAGGCGGGTAAAGAAATCCTGATCAAGACAGTAGTTCAAGTATTACCCCAATTTGCCATGTTGATCTTCAAAGTTTTATATCAATTTGCAAGGCTATTAAAAAGAGAATATCATTTTTCAGGTGGAAGCAAATGCCGTGGGCAAGGGTATCCATTGGAAAAGATGGGATATCTTAAAAATAAGGAAAGATTGCGGGAGGCTAGACTTTAGAGACTTAGTTGATTTTAATAAAGCAACATTGGGGAAGCAAACTTGGAGAATTATACAAGACCAAAATACCATAGGGAGTAGTATGTTGATAGGAATTTATTTTCTTAGAAGTGATTTTTTGATAGCCAACAAAGGCCCTCAACCCTCATAGGGGTGGCAAAGCTTACTAATAGGAAGAAAAATAATTGAGCAAGAGATAAAATAAGAGGTTGGGGGTGGCAGATCAGAATTAAAGAGGATAGATGGCTAATTTTAGGTAAGATAGGTGGTCTAGCAAACAAAAATTACTAAGAAATTAATCAAACTAATAAGGAATGGAAAATCCAACTACTACAGGGGACTTTCAATGAAAGAATTGCTAAGGAAATCTCAGCTGTGCCTCTAAGCCTAACACGTGGGTCGGATGAGATGATATGGACAACAAACCATTTAAGCGCTTACACGGTAAGGAGTGGGTACAACAAGCTTTGAGATTTTGAAAGACTTCAAATGGTAAATCAACCATCCTCATCATATCAACCTCCTAATAAACTATGGACTGAAATCTGAAAACTCAAAACCTACCTTAAAGTTAGATTTTTCATATGGAGTGCGTGCAACAATGCTTTACCTATGAAAGAAAACCTACACAAGTGGAAAATTTTACCTGAATAAGAGTGCTCATTCTGCGGTCAAGCTTCGGAATCTATTGAGAACATATTTATCCTCTATCCCTAGACAAAGGCGGTATAGTCAAATCATAGAATCGTAGCCGACACATCTCCAAATATCAGTAATTGGATGGATAAATAGGTACGGGAGAATTTTACTACAAGGAAAAGCTTACAAGCCAAAGCAAAGTTTGTTGAAGCTATTTGGAGGGTATGGAAAGCTTAGAACAACTGGATCTTAAGAGCAAAAGACCCAAACTCAAGCTTAATATTTGAAGAAACCATATTTTCGACACAACTACATGTGAAATAGGGGAGAGACAACACAAATTGAGCAGATGAGAGATCCTTGGTAGGAGCACAAGCAGATGAGAAGTCCTTAGCAGCAATGCAAGGTAGCTTGCCAAACTATTTTTTTTTTTTTGCAAAATCAGTGTGAACATCACATGGAGCATATTGGGTTTAAAGGAATTGGCAGCAGGAGTAAGCAAAACCAAGATGGAGTCCTCCTCAATGGATTCGCGAAATGAATCTCTGCCCCATCCACGCTTATGGCCAAAGGCCAAAACCCTAACTATTCGGGAGGCGTTGAACTTGTTGAAAGAAAAGAGGGATGCACGAAGTGAATGAGGTCTTTCATTTAATCTATGCATGAACGTATCAACTGATCTGTGCATAGTCCTATCTTCTGATAGCTTATCGGTGGTGGACCGCATCTTGGGTTAGGTCGAAGCACCATGGGCCGCATGCTCTATCATCAATGATTGCATTGCTTTGCTGGGCTAGCTTAAAGAAATTAACCTTTGCTTTGAACTGAGAGAATATAATTAGGCTGCCAATTGGGTAGCTAAGGCATGCCGAGTTGGTTCTCTCTCGACAAACTAGATTGTTAATCCCATTCATTCTCTCTTGTTGATTTTATGTTTGGACATTGAATCCTTGTGTAATCTATTAGTTTTGGGCTAATAATAAAATATTGTTGAATTATGATAAAAAAAAAAAAAGGCTATTTGCTTTAAGCAAATATTTTTAGCAGAAGTGCAATCCCAACACAACCCTTGGAATGATGAGATGTATTTGAAGCTCTCATCAATGGGTGAGGATGGCTTGGAGGACAATTGACAAAGATAATAGGGGAGCAATTAGATGATTAGAATTAAAAAGCCTTGTCCATATTGTCACTGCACACTATTTAATTTGCCCACTTTCTTCTTTTTCTTGTTGAAATTGTTTGTTGTCATTTTGTTGATGGTTAGTCGCCTCCTATATGTAACAAATCTAATTCAAGACTTCAATGCCTGTGCACCGTATATGGCTAATTACTTTCATGGAATCTCATGTGATGGATTTCAACGCGAAAATGAGAAATAATACTCATATTGTCAATTTTATAGAGACAATTGCCTTCCGCATGACAAGAGAAAATCTCTTCTCATTACCATTGTCACTCATAAAATATTGTTAACAACTTGTCTTAAGTTTATGTCTAAATGAAATTAAAAATTATCCGTTTGAATTTGATGGAATTTTCATGCCTTGATACCAACATGGATGTACTTATCTGATTGCTGAATATTGAAGAAAAAACATGCAATCTCTCGGTATTTTGCTAACTGTCCATCTGACATCGCTCTACATAACCAATGTAAAAATTAGGGAAACCTAAAAATATATCTAGATTATTAAATAAACCCAAAACAAGTATCAATAAAAATCTTTTATGAAAAAAAATTTCAATTGAAAGCCCATGCATGTTGCGAGATTGATAACGATGACTTAAAAATATATAAATGACAATAGGGTACTTTAAAAAAGTCGGTTGTCACCATATTTTGTAAATCTCATATAGATGGTCAATTCACTTTAAATACTTCTAGTATAACACCAATCCCATGATTTGCTTCCTCTAAAATTATTCATTTTTAATCACAATAGCACACACATAAAAAGCAACAAAAGCCCAAACCTCCATTTTTTAGTCACAAAAGCATATACATATGAAGCAACAAAAGCCCAAGGTACGTCCAAAAAACCGTCCAAAATAATTTTCCATCCCTCCAATCACATGCTTAACCAACAATCAATGATTAATACAACTCACCAACCGGTCTCCCATCTCGGAATGGCCCCAAACAAAACACCAACTACATGGCTTAGAAGGGACAACATAAATAAATAATTTTCTAAAACGTTGAACCCTCACGCATTCGACGGACTGTAAAGGGTGAACAACAACAAATGATTTCAAACTCTAGTCAAATTTGCAATATAATCCTGAAATTTATAATGATTGAACTTTACCCTAATGTGCATCATTATATCAGAACTTTACTTATTTTATATTACTTTTAGACTTTTTGGTACTGGTTCAATCTATTTTTTTGCTACATTTAATACATTTTATGAATTAACTTGAGAATGTATAAAAAAAATCTAGGAATTATATTAAATTAATTAAAAATACACATCAAATTAAAATTTAATAACCACGTTAAATATATTTAAAGTTCGGGATCACTTCCCGATATTCCCCATCAATAAATAAATATCCACGAGGAATCAATTATTCAAATACCCACTTGCAACTTCTTACATCACTCCTGCACAAACTGCAGGAATTAATCTTACTATAGTCTATATCTACCATCATTGCTCAAGATAAAATAATGAACAACACCCAAAAGATTCTCATCATCGACTGAATCCAAAAGAACCAAAAAAAAAAGCAAGCTCAAGCTCAAGCTCAAGCTCAACCTTCCACATCCCCAAAGGCAATGCCTCCCCTCCAATTCTCCCTCTTCATCCTCACCGTCATCTTCTCCATCTTCACCAAACCCGTCACTCCAGCATCACCCCCGCAGCCGGAGTTCCCCTGCAAGCCGCCGCGCTTCCATCGCCACCCGTTCTGCAACGCCTCCTTCCCCGCCCCCGCCCGCGCCCGCTCCCTCGTCTCCCTCCTCACCCTCCGGGAGAAGATCCGCCTGCTCTCCGACAATGCCTCCGCCGTCCCCCGCCTCGGCATCCCCGCCTACGAGTGGTGGTCCGAGTCCCTCCACGGCATCGCCACCAACGGCCCCGGCGTCTCCTTCGCCGCCGGCCCCGTCGGGTCCGCCACGACCTTCCCCCAGGTCCTCCTCATGGCGGCCGCCTTCAACCGCACGCTCTGGTCCGCCGTCGGGTCGGCCATCGCGACGGAGGCGCGGGCCATGTACAACGTGGGGCAGAGCGGGTTGACCTTCTGGGCGCCCAACATCAACATCTTCAGGGACCCCAGGTGGGGCAGGGGCCAGGAGACGCCCGGGGAGGACCCGATGGTCGCCTCGGCCTTCGCGGTCGAGTTCGTCGAGGGGTTTCAGGTGGGGGGTTGGGATGCCGATTTTCTTCGCAGATTAGCTCTACTTAATTGAAAACAAATCGATCTTTGAGCATGTTTAGCATGAATGTTTGCCGTAAATTGCGTGACGAACTTGGTGAATTCAGGGCGGTCGTGGAGGGAGCGAGGAAGAGGATGATGGGTTGATGCTCTCGGCGTGCTGCAAGCATTTCACTGCATACGACTTGGAGAAGTGGCACGATTTGACCCGATACAACTTCAATGCTGTGGTGAATCTCCCATCTTTGTTCTTTTCTTTTCTTGTTTTGTTAACCTTTTCAAATGATCAGAGGGCAATGAAATGCTATATATAGAAATTGATCTTCGTGATGAATGCAATGGCTCTTGAGCGAAACAGTGGGGAATCGTTCTTTGTGCTTGCTCGCTCTGCTTTCTTCGTGGTTACATACAGTAGTGAAATAAGGAAGTTCATAACACTTGGATGTTTCGTTATTGCTTGGGTTGCATTTGAAGATCTCTCATTAACGGGGACCTTCTGAATATAATGCTAGCTTTAGCTTTGGGCTTCTAATTGTCACTCTTATCATGAAAACTTTATATTGAGATGATGACATACATTCATTGGTGACTGGGATTGATTGTTGTAAACGTTTTAAATAAATCTTATTCTATTAAAAGAAGTTACCAAAGTATTAAAATAATTTTAGTCCTCCTTGTTTTCTTATCTTAACCATTGTCTGTTGGCCTATTCTACTGTGCTCTAGTGAGCTTCCATAGGTGCCTCATGCCAAACGATGCGGGAAGAGGTCATGTGTCCTCAAGCACACAGTTACTTTTCACTAATGTGGTTTCTCTTCACTTGGAAGACAAAATGAATAATTACGGTCAAATGAATGAGACCAAATGAATCCTTCACTAGGCTTGTCTACTATGAAGGAGTTAGCTCTTAATCCAGAAAACTTAGTTGTATTGTAAGAATGTATTACCTCACTTTGTCTGTGTCAATGTGGATGTCTAGCTTAATCCATTTCCCTTTGTAGGTCACACAGCAGGACCTGCAAGACACATTTCAGCCTCCATTTCAGAGTTGCATTCAACAAGGGAAAGCAAGCTGCTTAATGTGCGCCTACAACGAAGTCAATGGGGTGCCTGCATGTGCTATGCAAGATCTCTTACAGAAAGCTAGAGTTGATTGGGGCTTTAAAGGGTAAGATCATTCAGCTCTTTCAGGTCGATTACTGATGCTTTGGGCTTATTATGTAAACCCTTTGCTCGTATTAAGTTCAGATACATCACCTCAGACTGTGATGCGGTCGCCACTATTTTTGAGTACCAACATTTTGTGAAGACGCGTGAAGACGCTGTTGCTGATGCTCTCAAAGCAGGTTATTTATTTTATTTATTTATTTTGTCTTCTGTTTGTTTCTGCTTCTTTTCATTACATATCCACACAGTTTTGTATGCTTGCATTACCTCCCTTGATTATTAATAAATCATGTGTGTGATCCACATGTGAAACCAAAGCCCAAGTCACAAGATGAAGTATATATATATATATGTATGTATGATTGTGTTATACATGATGAACCAAGGCTCAGGGTCTATGAAATTATCCACACGAAACCATTTGCTACTTCATGAAGTGCTCATGACATACAGTTACAGACTCTCATGACATGCTGTTCAATATATAAAGAATATTGGGATGGAATCAGTGACAGATTGATATGGGAATCTTTTTTTTCCGTTGTTACAGAGAGAAATAATGTAAGAATGAAAAGGGAGTGAAAACCAAATGTCAAGACCTTCCTTTGATATATAATAAGAAAGAAAAAGGGAGGGAAGCTCCTTGTGTGCAAAATTGAAAGGGCATTATTATGCCTCCTTCCACTACTCTTAAGAACCTAATAGCTAAAATATCAGCATAGATTTTTGATTTTTGAATTAATGTGTTAGATATTCCATGTTATCTAAGCCATGGCAATGGAATTGTGTTTGCAGGCATGGATATAAATTGCGGATCATTTTTGGTTCGAAATACTGAGTCTGCAGTTGAGCAAGGGAAGGTGGGGGAAGAAGACATAGATAGAGCTCTTCTCAATCTCTTTTCAGTCCAATTGCGTCTTGGCATTTTTGATGGGGACCCCAGGAAAGGACAATTTGGAAGATTGGGACCTAAAGATGTTTGTAAATCTGAGCATAGGATGCTAGCATTAGAAGCTGCGAGGCAGGGAATAGTTCTCCTAAAGAATGAAAACAAATTCCTGCCTTTCCGCGAGGATGTTGTTTCTTCCTTGGCCGTTATTGGTCCACATGCTAGGAACATAAGCAATATGCTGGGCTCTTACACAGGTTTGTTGATGTGCACTTACTTAAGTTGCTTGTCTGATTCTACCCTATGTCCTTGATAGTTGTTCTCTGTACTTCTCCTCTAGATTGTTGTATTTCCTACCACTACATCTATGACTGTCTGAATTGTTACATCTTATTCCTTTCGCAGGAATCCCTTGCAGGCAAAAAAGCCTGTTCGAGGAACTTCAAGCCTATGTACAGATGACATCTCATGCAGCTGGTTGCCAAGACATCCCATGTAATGCAAGCGATGCATTTCATGAAGCAGTTCTGGCTGCAAAGAAGGCCGACTATGTTATTGTTGTTGTGGGCTTGGACTTGACCCAAGAGACAGAAGACCTAGATCGAGTCAGTCTTCTCTTACCTGGACAACAGATGGATCTTGTGTCTTCAATTGCTGCCACAAGTAAAAACCCTATAGTCCTTGTTCTGACTGGTGGCGGGCCCCTTGATGTTTCATTCGCTCAAAATGACCCACGAATTGCGAGCATCCTTTGGATTGGATACCCTGGCGAAGCTGGTGGGAAAGCGCTTGCAGAAATCATTTTTGGTGATGTCAATCCAGGTTTGTTGTTTTGTATAACAACTAATTAGAGAGAAGCTCTGTGCTTTTCTGAAGATGAATAGCTTGAGCATCGTACAATCCATTTTCCCTTTATTTTGCATGATCCCTTGAAAGCAAGGAGGCCCCTCATGTGCATAGCAATTAATTGGACATAAACATCATCAATGGCTGAGTCCAGTTTTGGATCTCCTCTTTTCCCCAGTGAATCTCTTTCTTCTACCTAAAATCATGTAGAAGCAAAGTGTTACTGGCTCGGTTTCTTCTATAGATTTATATATAGAAGTGAATTTGCATTTGATCCCTTGTTAGTGTTAGCATCTTGGACATATGGGCTTGAATTTTTGATGCAACAAACTTTGTTCAGGTGGTCGACTGCCTGTGACATGGTATACGGAGTCATTCACCAAAGTTCCGATGAATAATATGAACATGCGGGCTGATCCTTCTCAAGGTTATCCTGGAAGAACATACCGGTTTTACACCGGCGATAGAGTCTACGGATACGGACATGGCTTAAGCTACACAGATTTCCATTACAAGTTCCAATCAGCACCAGTGAAGCTAACTCTGCTAAAATCTTCCAGAGCTAATCCTTACAGGAACCGAGTACTCCGAGAGGCTGAAGGACTGGCTTCCTTGGACATTGCTGAGATCGAAGAATCCTGCGATTCGCTGAAATTCCGGGTGCAGATATCCGTGACGAACGTCGGTGATATGAAGGGTAGCCACGTGGTGATGCTATTCTCTAGAGCACCAAGACTAATTCGAGGCACCCCACAGAAACAACTTATTGGATTCGACCGCGTGCATACTTTTCCAAATAGATCTATTGAGACAAGCATTTTGGTAGATCCTTGTGACCATTTTAGCGTTGTAAATGAGAGTGGCAGAAGGACGTTGGTCGGGGGCGGGCATGTCTTGATGCTGGGGGATCTGGAGCATATCGTGTCGGTTGAATTGAACTAGCGATTGTGGAATTCATTTTTGTACAACATGTACAAATAATCATTTTTCTTGGGCAGATGGTGCATATTGCCTCATGCGCTTGTTGCTTAGGCGAATTCTTTAGTTGCTTTTGGTTGTCTGGATTTGAATTGGGATAGGATAGGATAAGGTAGGATTTGAAATCCTTTCAATATCCTGTGGATTGTAGGATTAAAAATCCTATCCTGTATTTGGTGTAATTGGATGGAATATTTTTGAAAATCTTTAAAAATCTTCCAGATAACTCTCTTGTTCCTTCTCCAATCTTCGGGCCTTCACTGTTTCGCTAATGACAGGAGGAAGCTCCTCTCTCCCGTAGCCCATTCAGCGAGCAAAATCACCTCATGTGGGGGCTACCATGAGAGGAGGTCTCTTCATCTCTAAATCCATTGATGCCGATCTTCATTGATGGTAATTACATCTTTAGCAAGTCAATATGTCAATTTGCAACCAAAATTTTGAAGGGCGTGATAAGAATAGTGAAAATAAGACAGAGAGAAAAATAAAAAAAAGTGGAATTAAAGACACTAACAAGAAGGGTCTCCCATGTATAGTGGATTCTCCCCAACTTCTTTTTGGTAGGGGTGAAAAATCCAGACCAAAATCAAAACCTTGATCACCATTCAGAGTGAAGTAGAAACAGAGCAGAATAGTAGAAGCTTTCTTGTCTTCATGTGGTGGTGGGTGAGTGGTGAAGGTGAACAGAGCAGAAACAAGTCGAAGAAGAAGAGGGAGAGAGATGACGGGAAGAGAGGGCAAAAGTTGCAGGATAGCACAAGCTTTCCTGTCAATGTTCTAAAATTTATTTTTTTTTTTTTATTTTTTTTCTAAATTTTACATATCCTATCTGGATCTATTCCACCCCTTAGGTGGAATTTTTTTTATCCGGCTATATCCGGTCGTATCCGGATTTCATGTCGTTCCAAACACCGGATAGGATAAAGTTATCCATCCAGAGTTTTTTCTGGTTCACCAAACACAGCCTTTGTGTATATTCTGGAAGTAAACTCTCTTGCATCCATCCTTGCACGGGTTAGATTTAATCTACTTCGTGGGCGAGGGCATGCTTTCGAACCGACCAACCTTGCGGTCCGGAGGCGCGGATAGGGAATTTTGAAGCAATGCAAATGGTGGCATGACAATTACCACCGAAGAACTTCTCTGCTCGATGCTGAGATGGTTTTTGTTTTGGCTATGAACTATGATGAACTGCTGAGCCAGTTAACTCATCCTGCAACTGGGCAGTAGCGCATCCGCATCAGTATAATAGCGTATTGCTTTTCTTTCCGCTTTCAGACGAAAAATGAACAAATGACTGCCCACATATTTTCAGGAATTTTAGTAGAGGAAACAAAAATAAAAATTCTGCACTGTTGTCTCTAGTCCGGTCGAATTGTCAGGTGGATAGGATTGATTCCTATTTCCATAAATTGGGAATCGGCTCTATCCATTATGATTCCCAATTTCAAGTTGAGAATTTGTTCACCTTACCCTTATAGAGACGATAAACAACACCTGGACTCGCTGTAATCTTCAAATTTTATACTCTCCTGCCACATAGGGACTTACCATGTTATTGAAATTGGAGCACCTGACCAACGCTTGGGTAGGCAATCTCTGAAAAATGCAAATAAAAGGAATCGAAAATAGAAATAGACAAAGATGGAAAAAGGAAGCAGATAAAAAAAAAAAAATCAATTATGGATGACAAATAATCTGACATAAAATTGTAATTTTTTTTTTTGGTCAAAAATTGTAATTAATCCTACTTATTATTATTATTATTTTTTTTGACAATTTGAGAATCTTGAGAAGAGGCAAGAATGGAAAAATTCTTAATATTTTTTTAAGCCATTTTTCCGACCAAACTTTCTTCTCGCAGCCCCTCGTCCCCAAATCGTGGTAGTGACGCTGCCATAAAAAAAAAAAAAAAAAAAAAACCTTTGTAATGGAATTTTAGATTGCTTGGACGTGTGTAATGCCGTACAGATGTCTAGTTCGACAAAAGGTGAGATTAATTAGACATTTTATATGCACTTAGCACCTATCTCTGAAGATAGTCTTACCGAATCTCTAGGATATGTTCCTAGTTTATCATTCTTAGGAAAACATAAGGAATCAACCTACTTTCGGGAATATTTTTTGTGGAGAATTTGGCGAGAAACTACTTGCATTTTCTAAGAGGAGAATATTTCTTTTTCTTTCGGAAAGGAGAAGAATAACTCGTTTTGAAGTTCCATTCACATTTTTCTGTCCAAAAAAAAAAAAAGTTCCATTCACATTTCAGAAATTATTTTTTGCAAATATTATTCTTGCTTTTTTGCCGCAAATTGACTGTACAATTATGACTTGCCTATAATAAATAATTGCGCATACTTATCCCTTTAACTAAAGGTATACAAAAAAGGCATATATTCTTGGGATTATTAGGATTACATCTGTCCATGCCCATGACCTGCGAACGTAAACGAAAGTCCTCGCCTTTATCCTCGAACTTTTTATCACTTTGGTCATCCCTTTTGAAGGCTTTTCTTAAACCCTTTTCCTACCATGAAATCCAACAGCCGTCCTTCCCAAAAGATCTGTCCACGGCGTGCCTCTGCAATCACTCTCTATTCGGGAGCCAAAAGATCGATTAGGGTTTCGTTACCCGGATGAGGAAGGAGAAGCTTCATAATTACCCAAGCTGTTAATCATATTTTAAAGGGAAAAGTACTAAAAAATGTTCAATATTTATTACATTAGTATCAATTTAGTTCTAAGTCTTAACTTGATCAATTTAGTCATAAATTTTTTCATATCAGCATCAATTCAATTCATTTGGCCGGCCATCCTACATGTGGCACAACAGGTCTGTAGTAATTTTTTTAATATTTTTTTCTTTTTTTTTTCTCTTTGTCTTCTCTTTTTGCCTCTGGCTGGTGCTGGTCACTGGCTAGCGAGGTCCCCCTTGCTTGGGCAAGGGGTGGCCTTGCCAGGCCTTGCCTGGGCGGGCACGGCCCCTCCGCCTGGGCGGCCCTGAGCCGTGCCTAGACCTGGGCGAGTGTCAGCCTTGTTCCAAAGCTAGTCTGATCATGATTCTGCAGCTGCTGCTGTAAGAACTCCAGTTGCAATTGCTACTGCTGCTCTCTGTTTCATCCTAGAAAAGCCATCGTCCTATCCACAACCTTTATTGATGGCCCAAACAGCAGAACCTTGAGAAGAGCCCCACGTTGACAATCCAACGCCAGTGTTATTCCCAGGGTACAAGTGCGCTTGAATGACCATTTCTCTTTCCTCTGTAGCAAAACACCAATTAAACCAATACCCACTACCCCAAAAGCCTTCTCTCAACCGATTTTGCTTGAAAGTCGAACAACCACACGTTTCCCTGAACCACGCCGGTGTGTTTCAGTCAGGAAGGCTTCACGGGGATCCAGGCTGGTTCTCCTACCCCTATAAAGGGGGTGTGGATGGGAGAACCAATGGGGCCGGTATATTTTTATCGAGACCCCGGACCCGGGCCTCTACCCAGACTTTCCTAGTGGTCAGAGTCTTTTAAGGACTTACTTATATCCAAATGACCATTTCTCTTTCCTCTGTAGCAAAACACCGATTAAACCAATACCCACTACCCCAAAAGCCTTCTCTCAACCGATTTTGCTTGAAAGCCGAACAACCTCGCGTTTGGCCAGGCCTCGCACTTGCCCAGGCCAAGGTGAGGCTTGTCGGGCCTCACCCTCAATCAGGCGACACTTGGCGAGGCTATCCTAACTTGGGCAATGGTTGGCCTCGCTAGATCTTATGAGGGGGGCATTGTTGGCACTTGTCCTTGTCTAGGTACGGCTTGGCTTGTGGTAGACTAGGCAAGCGAGGCCAAACCCCACTTGCCATGCCACGTGACTAGCAGAAAGAAAAAGAAAAGGAAAAAAATTATTAAAAAATATACGAAAATTTCAACTTTTTTGTGAAAATACTTTAACCTTTGGGCTAGAAACACTAGTGTCCTATAAGCCTGCTATCTCTATGGCTGACCCTTGAGGTAGAAATGGAATCAATGAAAGCAGAATTTGTGGGAGGTATGCTATCCCACATTAATAGCTCTTTTGATCTAAAAAGTATGAATTGTATTGGTATCAGTATAATATTTTTATAACTTTTTTTGGTACTTTTGCCAATTTTGAAGGATATTTTGATAGTTCTTTGGTATCGATTGGAGTTTCAAGTTAGACCATAAGATTTTCATGCACTATGAGAGAAGGGCTAAGGTTATATTAGATGCTGCAAATTAGGGTCTGTACCGGTCTCAATGTACTGGTCTCAATTAGGGGTGAGCATGGTCCGGGTTGGGTTGGTCCACCCCCTAACCCTAGGACCAACCTGCACAGTTCTGGTTCTCAATTTTTTGGACTGAGAATCGATCCTATTGAGCTTGGGACCGAGGACCGAATTGACCCAATGGGTTCGGTTCGGTTCCAGGGTCAACCTGGGACCAATCAATAATTTTTTATTTCATTTTTTGTACTCCTTAAAAAAAAAAGATTGAGGACCGGACTGACTCAATGAGTTCGATCTAGTTTCAAGGTCAATCTAAGACTAATCAATAATTTTTTATTTCATTTTTTGTATTCCTTGAAAGGGTAATCGAGGACAGTACCGACCCAATGGGTTCGATGATGAGCGAGGTTAGTTAAGCAAGGCAAGCGATGATGGTTAAATGGGGTGAGCATCGAACAGAATAAGCATCCAATGTTGAGCGGGAAGTAACAAGCCAAGTGAGTATCGAGCGACGAGCGACGAGCGACCCAAAGCAAGCGAGGCAAGTGTCGAGTGGTGAGCAGAGAAGTTGTTTTCTTCGATTTTGACAAATGGAAGACTAAGATGACAAATAAGATAGAAGAGAACGAATACTAGAATGCCATAATGAGTTGTTTATACATTTTTGGACATTCCTTATAAAAACATTTTCCTCATTCGTAAATTATGACTATTGACGCCGTTTATTTTAAAGACATCCTCCTTGCCTTTTATAGGCAATAAGAGGTTACACACAAACAAGGACCAAGCTCACGGCTCTTGAAACAAACAGAGGCTCTCGAAAATCTCGGTAAGGAATTATTTGCACGGTATGAACATTGACAGTGAACAGTGATTTCTCTAGTCTATTGTTACAGTAAAAATGAACATTAACTTGCTACAGTAAACTTGTACGAACAATGTTCTTGTTCAGTAGTCTCGTCCGTCACGAGTATTGTAGTCATAGTCTGAGTCATCTAAACTGTGTACTGTTGTTAGAACATGTTCGTCATACTTTTGTTCAAGTGTTTCAAGGTCTTTTAGTGAGAGGATCTGGTTCAACTGATGTGATGTGGATGCAAATGTTGCAAATGCTAGCTCTTGTGCCCAGTCTGTATTGTTGTTGTTAGCAGGAATGTTTGGCTGAGGCCAATTGGATGACTATATATATTCAGGGTTGGTTTGAATTGGATCGACCTGGGACTCTCAAGATCAAGGATTGACCCGTACAGTGCTGGTCTAAAATTTCTAGGATCAAGGACCGACTCAATCTCCCTAGGAACCGGACTAGGACCGGTAGGGTTGGGCCAGTCCAGGGTTGGTCTAAGGTTGACCCTGGACCGATGCTCACCCTAGTCTTAATCGCTGAAATGCTGTCGATAAAATGAGTGGATCTATGTTGTCTTGACTAAAAGAAAAGAAAAACCTAATTCTTTCACGTCGAATCGATGTCGTCATTAAAGAAAAAGCCCGGATCAAGACACTCAGAATGACTCAGTAAGCTATTTGGATGAGAGCGTATGTTTCCGGGTATGTTGATTACGCTTTATACCTTCTTCCATACAAAGAAAAAGTCACGTCTATAATTGCCAACGGGACCCGTAATGAGGACAATCTTTTCAGCGATGGCCCACGTATAATATGGAGTTGTTAACAAACGCTTATTAAAATACTTATAAAGAATATTACAGTTTTCAAACGCTTATTAACTCTTCTTTTGAACTGTGTAATTACTGTTTTGAGAAACTGAAATGTTTTATTAACGAGTTCTCTATAAACACTTATTAACAATACTCTGCACCTATATTTATTTTATGAAGCTAAAAAAGTCATTTATCTTACTTTGAACTTTTCAAAATTACCTGTATAATATTTGATACACATTGAATGAGCACTTTCTTTTTTGTATAAATGCTTTGATTACATACTTTCTTTCAATGCATAACCAGCCCATTACACGTACACATGTAGCACGTGCCTAAGTTAGTGATACAGGCAATATTAATTAGTAACTCAGAACATTGTCATGCATGCTTAATTTTGGGCAAAGAATTACTTCAAGTGCCATAACTTACGAAAGTGCCACATTCGAAAAGAAATGGATTGCTTAAGTGCCACTCCGGTCAAAATTCAGCCAAAATGTTGACGTGCGCAATTTCCGACGTAAATAAGTACAAAACGACATCGTTTTGCATGCCAACATGACCAAATAATACAAAACGGCGTTGTTTTGGTGCCGACGTGGTAAAAAAATATAAAAATGAATTAAATCTAAATTTAAATTATTTAAAATGTTTAAAAATAAAATTTTTTAATATTAAAAAATTAAAAATAATTAAAAAAAATTTAAAAAGAAAAGAAAAGAAAAGGGGGAGGTGGCTGAGGGCTTAGCCTCAGCCCACCGCCGTCGCCTCCCCGCCATCGGGAAGGGTTGGCGACGGAGGAGGGAGGGTCGCCAAGGTCGCCGGGCCTTGGCCGTGGGCCGGCGACCCGGCGGATCGGGCGGCGAGGGCTCGTGAACCCTCGCCGGTCGGGCCAAGGGCCGCCGACCCTCGTCGGATTTGGGCGAGGCTCGCGAGCCCTCATCTCCGGTCGGGGTTGCTGGCCCCCGGCCGTGGCTCGCGATCCCGGCCGACCCTCCCCCTCTCGTTCTTTGGCTCTCTTAGCCACCTCCCCCCACCCCCCTTTTTTTTTAAATTTTTTTACATTAAAATTTTAGTTTTAAATATTTTAAATAAATTTAATTTAATTTTAAATTTAATTAATTTGTATATATTTTTTTTACCATGTCGTACACTCAAAACGATGCCGTTTTGCACTTGCTTCGCTGAAAAATCGCCATGTCAGGCATTTTGACCATTGGCATCTAAGTGATCCATTTTGCTCGATTTTGATACTTAAGTATTGCTTTCATAAGTTATGGCACTTAAATGTCTCTTTGTACCAAGTTATAACACTCAAGGGGTCTGCACGTCCTTAATTTTGAAACAATTCAATTTTCCGGTCAGCTTTAAACGGAAAAATTACAAAAAAAGTCCTCAATCTATTAATCAGTGCTAAACCTTTTTTGTGTGGCTAATTTAGTCATAAGCTTTATGCAATTGTGCTAATTCAATCTATTTGGCAGCTTTTTAATAAGAATTTATCTTTTCAAAATTTTATACTCTCTCTCTCTCTCTCTCTCTCCAACAGGGGAGGACCGATGGCTAGACTAACGCAGTAGGCAGTGGCCGTTGTTGGATAAGGGGGAGCTTGCCCAGCCACTAGCGAGGTGAGCCTCCCTAGTGGATCGCTGAGCTTGGCCTCTCTCTCTCTCTCTCTCTCTCTCTCTCTCCCTTCCTCTTGCTTCAGCAACCAACCAAAGGGGAGGGTTGATGGCTGGACTAATGTAGTAGGCAGTGGCAAGCTCGCCGCGCCGTTGTTGGGTAAGGGCAAGCTTGCCTAGCCATTGGCGAGGTGAGCCCCATTGGATCTAGCGAGGGTGAGCCTCACTACTAGATCGGTGAGCTTAGCCTCACCCAGATTGAGTGAGGGCTCACCTCTCCATTGTTGGGCGAGGTCAGCCTTGCCCACATCTAGTGACGCTTGCCTCACCCTTGCCTAGTGATGGCAAGGGCGAGCTTGCCATTGCCTAGTGATGGCAAGGTGAGATCACCACCAGCTGGCTGTGTTAGTTCGGCAACCGTCCCTCCCCTTTGGTCGATTGCTGGAGCAAGTGGCAAGGTGAGACCACCAATGGCCGGCCGTGTTAGTCCTGCGACTATCCTTCCCCTTTGGTTGGTCGCTAGAGCAAGAGGAATGGGGGAGGAGGGGAAAAAAGAAATGAAAAAAGAAAAACAGAAAAAGAAAAATGAGATTTTGCAGTTTTTAACTTGATATCTCCTCTTGAGTAATCAATACATTATAAAATTACAATATTCTTCACTAGTATACTAAAGATTCTTTTCGCTTACGATCCCTTTTTTCTCCACTTTTCAATTTGTGCCCACATCTCCGTCGACCTAATCGAAAAACGGCAGCAAATATATGCCTACCAAATAAAGCCGGGAAGGGCAATATCGCCATTATGTAGGGGGGGAATCGATCGATGCACGCGCGATGTAATTCGGTGGGCTCGGTCCGTCCGCATCGTCAGTGTGAAACTAACTCCTCCGACACGACCGCTCTGTCCACGCTCACTTATATATACGATCTCTCCTCTCTCTCTCAAAGAAGAAGCAAAATCATCGCATCTTCCGTTGCTGTTCTCCGCAAATCTCGAGCTCCAAGCAACTCTTCCTCCTCCTCAAGGTACTTTCTCTTTCAAGAGAGATGGACCCCAAGTACGGTTACCCTTACCCTGCTCAAGGTACTCTCTCTCTCTCTCTCTCTGTTATGTACTTTTTCATGCATGCTCCTGATTAATTTCCTGAGAAGTTTCGTCTTTGAGGCCATCGACGAGGTGCCCTTCTCGGTATTCTGTGCGATCGGGACCTATTTTCACACGATTGGTCGATGAGCCTGCATTGACATGTATATCATCAACTTAAGCCTCGAGGATTTGGTTATTCTGATCATTGGTTTGTTGGGGGTGTGGTTCAAGGATACTACCAAGGTCCTCCGGTCATGGCTCCTCCGCAGTATGCACCTGCTCCACCGCCCCGGCGAGAGACAGGGTTTCTCGAAGGATGGTAGTCCTTGTTTTCGTCTATTCACTTCTTTGTTAATTAAGGTTATCATGCGATCTCATTGTTCTCTCTAATCAAGAATATTCTTTCCTTGATTTAATTTGCAGTCTTGCGGCTCTCTGTTGCTGTTGCCTGATCGACGAGTGTTGCTGCGACCCTTCGGTCATATTCGTTAGCTAAGCTGATGGATATTGTTGAGCATTTGCTTGCACAGTTCGACTTGAATAAGTTTGGAAGTGTCGTGTTTTTCTGGGAGTGAATATATTAACCGTCTTTTGCTTCTGATTATATCTATTTTAATTGCCTCGTCTTTGTGATTTGTTTGCAATATCTTGGTAAAGATATCTGAAGTATATAACGTTTCGAATCAAGAACAAATATTGCGTGGGGAATATGCAAAATTGCCTTCCGCACTCATAATTAGTAATTACATGAGAAAGGAAACTTATTTTCAGAATGTATGATCGTCACTCGTAATTAAAAAGGCTAGAATGATGTGCGTATGTATGAGATCACATGGTATGGAAATTAAATTACAAATTTTCATCTAATAACTGCGCTGTAAATGCATAATCTTTTGGCTGTGACAGCACATACAAAATAAATGGGGCCGATATCAAAATTAGTCTTGGAAGCTTTGGTTTAGGCATTATTCATAAGTCAAGTTTTCTGACGAGAGCAACTCTTTAGGAGGAATGTATCGAATGTCGATACACCATCAAACTTGAGCTCCACTCTACTCGCATATCTAGTGCTTGAAATTTGATTTTGATCTTGATCAAGTATAAACTTTATTGCTTGAGCCTGGCTTTAGTCGCAGTGCTTGAACTCAACTCAATTACAGTTATCATGTGAATAGCTTGAGTTTAGAAAGCTCAAATTAAGTCTCAACTTAAGGATATTCATATATGTTTTCACAACCATTTAATAGTTTTGGAAAAATAAAATAAGCTCAATTAGACTTGCAACATCGTTGAGTTGAGTATTAACTAGAGTTCGATTTGACAAGATTCTTGAGTAGCTCGAGCTTGATTGGAAATTAGATGAGTAAATCTCAAGTAATCATTGATTTGGACTCCGAACTACTCGGGAGTAGCTTGACTCAATTCGCCTCTACTCTTGAGCATGAAAAGCCCAAGGAATTCCGCTTATACTCGGCTACTTCTTTAAGAGATAACACGAGGCTTCGAATATTTTGGTCCGACTCGATCCCACGGACGCCTACATTAATAATATGTGCCATCTATATGCATTGGGTGGTGCTTCGCTCATGATGGCAGGTGTAACTTTCAAGGTTTTTTTGGGTGGGAGACATTATAATTCAAACTGGCATTTGAGGCGTCCAAAAATTAATGACATCTAAATTTTCACATATAGATATCTCGCCCCATCATTCGAATATCGTTATTGGAATTCCTGAGGTTCGATTCACGATAAAAAAATATTCTAATGTTACTATAAGTAAGAAAAAACGTAACCAAGTCCCGGAATCTGAAATCTCTAATTTGCAGAAGTAAGGCGGAGCCTTACTCAGCCCCAAGTTGGCTTAGAATACCCAAAAAGAAAAAAAGAAAAAGACAAGGCCCTCTTTTCCCTTTCATTACTTTCATTCTTATAAGTTTAGAGGCACGAAAGTCGACTTTTGTGCTGTGTGTAGACAGTCGTATTGGTGCTCAAAGAATCCAATCTTTAAGCCAAAAGAAGGAAAGAATGTGGCTTAGCTTAACGCAAAGTATATTTTAACATCAAGAGGTGGATCTTTCATCTTTATCCTTTTGGAATTCCTACTATTCAAGTAAAGAATGTTTAGATGGGCCCATGTGACGCATTGAACAAGTGAACACATTTCATGGTGTATAAATAGACAATTAGACTCCGTTCGGTTGATGAAAAATAAATAATTGGAAAAATATTTTTTTAATAGTAATCATTTGTATAGCTTAAAATAATTGATCAAGGAAAAATATTTTCATTATCGACAACAATTTATATCTAAATATTTTTATTGATAATCAAAATAGTTTTCATTTATTACTTTTTGTAAGCGATATAAGAGATTATTATTTTTTATATGTTCTTTAGATTATTCATTTTTTGTGAAACAAACACACCTTTAAAGGCATATTAATATTTGGGCTATTTGTAGGCATATATTATTAACTAGAAAATATCTTCTCATTTTCCAGAAAGAAGTTCAAATCGAGAGAGCAAATATTCATTGCCGAAATTCTAAAATGACTGAACATTAGGCCCACGATCATAAGTGAACACAAGCACCTTTTGTTTTCCCGTAATTATATGCAAATTTCAAAGTACATGCATTTACGCATCGGTATTTATATGTTATGACAGTTTTTAATATTTCTAGTTAAACAAGTCAAAGTATATGGGCCGGAAGATCTAAATCAAATAAAAAGTAAAAGTTAAAATTCAGTTCGTATTAAAAAAAGATTAAGTTAGGTTGGCATCGGCATTTAATCCCCCACTACTAGCGTAGATGGTTGGGAATAAGAGGAAGGCCACCGGTTCAAATTTCACATATTACATGCAAGCTACTTTATAGTAAGGCCGTACAGGCTAAAGGGATGCACTTTCGGGTTCATAGACATTGCGGGGTATTTCATGAACCTCCAAGTGGTCAGGCTTTGCATTTGTGTCCATAAATTATAGAAAAAGATAACTTTGATTAGCATATAATAACAAACTTAGAGATGGAGTATACTGGATAGGAGGACCTATGCCTCTTTCCAAATTGATTTGAATTTAAATTGGTGTCTAGCCACCACTTTTAAGGTCTGAAATCCGCAGAAAGTGTTGACACCTCAATTTTAATTAAGTCTATCTTATTAATTAAGTTTTTATTTATCTTGTCTTTTTTCGGAATAATAAACAAATAAAAGCAAAACAAAAATAAAAAACAAAACAAAAGCAAAAAGAAAGCAGGAAAGCCCTCGCATGGGCCCGCGAAGCCCATTTCCGTGTCACCCGGCCCGAGCCGGGTCTTCTTCTTCCTCGCGCAGGTTGCAGCGCACGCACGAGGGCGCGACACCGGAGCGGAGGGGAGGAGCAGCAATGACGCACATGGAGTAGAGGGCGGTTGGCATCGGATAAGAACGTGGGAGGGGCAACAAGCGTCGGATGGGACGCCGGTTCGGCGGCGGGGACCGCTTGGCGCGCGGGGACCGGTGGTCGAAGCTTCGTCGACCGGTTGCCCCCTCGCCTATAAATAGGCCCCGTTTCCGACAGCGAAGGGCACGCCGAGAAGGATCGAAGGCCGCAGATCCTCTAAACCTCCCACTGAGAGACTTCAGAACGGGGGGCCGAGGACGAGCACGCCGAGATCCAAGGTCGGCCGGAGAAGCGAGCGCAGAGACGCGCGGAGGAAGGAGAAAGGGAGAGTGATCGAGGTCGCGACCCTTGGACACCCCACCGAGAGACTTCGGGGGCCGAGGGCTCAGCGGGGATCCGGGCTTCGCCGGAGTAGAGAGAGAGGGGACGCCGAGAGAGGGGTTCGCGTAAGGTCTCGCCGTCGCCGCCATCTTCGCCCGTGTCGCGCCGTTACCAAGCGGTGCATCGCGGCACACCCCCCCAGCCATTGCCGCCATCCCCCTCTGCATAGCCCAGTCATCTCCGCCGTCGCTGCCGTCTCCGCCGTCGTCGTCACCGGAGCTCCTCGGCGCCATGCAGTCCGCAAACCCTAGGGTTTGCGATTTTCCCGTCGCGGCGATCCGGACCCGAAAAAATCGGGTAGGGTTCGCGGTCCGTGGGCGGCGGGAGTCGGGTGTTGGGTCGGATCCGGAAGGGTTTACGGGAGTCGGGTCGCGGAGCGGGCTGTCGGGCCGGGTTGTCGGGTCGGGCCGGTGTCCCCAAACGCCCACCACGACGCCGTTTTATTAAATAAAATATTAAAAAAAAAAAGAAAAAAAGCCGAAAAATCCGAGTCGGGCCCGCAACGCGGCCTCGTCCCGCGTTGGGTCGCCGGCCGGGTCGGACCCAACCGCGGATCCGACCGGGTCGGTTTTATTTTATTATTTTAATATAAAATAATAAATATTTTATTTTCAAAAAAAAAAAAATCAAAAAGTATTTTATTTTCAAAAAATATTAAAAAAATGTTTTAATTTCAGAAAATCGAAAAATATTAAAAATTGTTGAAAAATGTTTTATTTTCTAAAAAAATCGAGAAAAATCAAAAAATAATTTATTTTCCAAAATATCAAGAAATATTAAAAAATATTTTATTTTTCGAAAAATAAAAAAAAATAAAAATATTTCATATTTTCCAAAAAAGGCCAAAAATTCAGAAAAAGCCAAAAAGACTTGTATTTTTCCAAAAATACCAAAAAACCCCAAAAAATCCCTTTTGTGTCCAAAAATTAGAAAATGACTCAAAAATGTTTTTCCTCCCAAAAATGCATGGAAAATCCCTCAAAAATCCAAAAGCCTTAGGGTTTAAACAAGATTAGATACCGAAAGGGCATTAGTGATTAATTAGTGTAATCAAGTCCCCGATCTTAATTTCTCTGGTTGTGCGGGAGCAAGTATTTCTCCCGATACTTCGCTTGGGTTTCTAATCGACCCACCCCAAACCAATTAGTGGCGACTCCATTTTAAAAATTGATTTATAGGTTAAAAACTCAAGCTATTAAAGTCGTGAATTGGTGGACTTGGGAGAGTCCGGGCTTAATAAATTCAGCCGAGCCATTAGCCTCCTTAGGCGCTCGTACCCGATAGCGGGCGCAAGAAAAAAGAGGTCGCGACAGAAAGTAGCTTAGAGAATATCATAACATTTTTTCTTCTTCTGTTCAAGTAGTTTAGAGGATCAGATAGCCTGCAGAAGCATAAATCTCTAATTTCGAAAAACGTTTGCTTTGACGGCAGACAATAAACTCGATTAGCCAAAAATAGCTCTGCTGGCAGAGAAGTTGGTCCAACAACTCCTTTGACTAAGAATTGGCCTCCAACGGTGAGTTTGGAGATTAGAAGGCTATCTAAGATGATCAAGGGTGGCTGAGGAGTTTGTGGAAATTCACAACTTCTATTTTCTCTGTCATTCTTACTCTTGTGGTCACACTTGTAAAAGCTGCTTGTTTTCTGGTTATTATTTTTTGTGAGGGTTGTCTTGAGAGAGAGAGATTACAATGTTCTTAAAGGTGTTTGTATTTGTAGAGTTATTTATTGAGTTTCGTGTAAAAACATTAATGTTTTTGGACTATAACATCTCTAAAACTACTAGTGGGTTCTAACCTTGTTTTTTTTTGGTAAAAAGGGTTCTAACCTTGTTGATTGTTGTTAATTCGAAAAAGTGGACATAGGTCAAGTAGAAGACCAAACTACTATAAATCTGTTTTACAATATCTTCCATCTTTTGAAGGGTCTCATCATCTACTAGATAGAAGCATCTGCATCAGCATAATTGATTTTCCTTCTAAAAGAGAATTTTCTCTTGTATTTCACGATTTTATTTATTTATTGTGAAAATCAATTCACCCCCTCTTGTTGTTTTAGCCTTTTTATTATTATATAAGTTGTTCAGTTTGGAGAGAAAGTAGAGTGGATGGATGTGTAAAGTGTTATATTGGAAACCCACGTGTCTTGAAGGCTTACCCCTTAGCCATATTACTAGAGGTGACCATTGGGTCGATCCATGCGTACTTGGCTTTAAGGTCGGGTATAAATTTCTGCCAAAGCCGCCAATCATTAAAGTCTTGTTTTTTGACAAATGAAAAGTCTTATCGACAAAATTTCAAGCTAAGATAGAACACCCTTGCTTGAGCCTCTAGTCTTCAGGCCCTCTTGCCAACATCAGGCCTGGGCAGGCCTCGTGAAACCCATAATCAGGTCTAGTTTTTACCTATGTATCCCGAGCGAAGGAAGCATATTGATGTTAAGTATGATTTTATGCGTAATATGATATTGATGTACCCTACAACATTGGCCGATCATGGGTTCCAATTAGAATTGGGCGTCCTGCAATGAAAGACGGGATGTCTGGCCACACCAAGCCTGACGCTTGGGGGATCGAATTGCGGCAGGATTGGACATCGGACAAACAATAAGTTCCGTCGTTCGACAGCTTCCTAACTTTTTAGCTTGAGATTTATTCATACGTCTTGCTGACAGTGGGCAGCGCTGAAACATGTGTGGAACAATGTTTTAAGTTTTGCGGTCGACCTATTTCGTACATTACTTTAATTCTAACCGAAGAAGTTCGACCTGCTCCCTGACTTGTTGAGATTATTTACACGTCTCGCCAATTAATTTGGGATTTGACATATTTCGTACGTTACATTAAGTCTAACTTCAGAGGAAGTTCGGAAGAGCTATCAAAGAGAACTTGCACTGGTTACTTTCGTTTTTTCTCTTTAATTTTGTTCTTGGGAGGCTATGCGGCTACAGCTGGGTTAGGCAAACAATTGAAAGTGTGATTGAGCTATTGTAATTCATACACTATTGATTATTAGTGAAGTATCTCATCGATCTCTTCAAGTGGATTTAGACCCGTTGACGAACCATGTAAATTCTCTGAGAGCTTAATTTTTGCACTATTCCCCGCCCCCCCAAAAAAGAAAAAAAAAAAAAAAGAAAAAGGGAGCATGATGTGACTCACAAAATTCTGGGGCATCTGTCTGTATTTGCATGATGATAATGTTATGCATCTTGTCAGACATTTTCATTAGCTCTCTGATATTTCTCTTATGTTTGCATTAGCTGTGTCTTCTACTTAACTGATAAAACTTTTCCGCCATATGAGACAGCCAAGGCCAATCCACATCTTGGGAGAAGCAACCAACAAATTCATCCTTATTTCTTTCGAACAAATGGATTGTTGACAACCTAAATGTGGCAGTTATGCATGTATTTTCTTCTGTAATCGTATAATTCACCTTGGAATCCTCGCAATGTTTCAATAATCCAGTTGGTACGTAACATCTGAATGTTGCTCCTTGAAAGCTATACTGATGATGACATCTTATTTTAGCATTCACAAGTTTTCCATGTGACAACTGATGACAGCAGTATCATTTGAAACTCTATTCCTCTACCAATGAACATCGATTAGCATCTTATGAGTTATGACTGATAAAATGCAGCTACATTACCTTTTCTCTGCTAATGAACTTCCAATACTCGCTCAAGCGAGGCTCATTTTGTAGTCTTGCCAAGTATTCTCGATAGTTTACTCTTTTGAATCAATGGCTATATGAGTTAGGGGTGATTGGTTTCGGGTTTTGTCCAAGTGCCACCTAGCCAGCGAAATAGGTTTTTAGTTTTTTGGAACCTAAAACCTATCTTACATACTAGAATTTGAAACCTATTCTGTCATGGGTGGAATCTGTTTCAAAGTCTATTTAAGTATCACCTATACTTTTAATTGAATGATTGTAGTTAATGATTACCATTTGCTACAATCTATTGTTCATAACTCATATTTGGACACATGAAGGTTATGAAATATTAATAAAGTAAAAGTCTCAATCATAGATATCATTGGAAATAGAAGCTTAGATTGATGATTTCAGATTACACACTTATTATTGGATGTCATGGAATATCGTAGAATTGCATAGAGATATATAACAATAAAAATACAAGGACTTATTTCAAGTTTCCATGAACTCACTTGTCAGAATAGGTTTCCCAATTTTTTAAATTTGGGACATACTTTGCATATCTTAGAACTTGGAATTGGATTGGTTTCTATGGGTTTGGTTCTCAGGTTCTCAATTTTACCTTGAAACTATACTCACCCCTAATATAAATGTAATTAGTGGGTTCACAAGTTCATTGAGAAGTCCGCACATAAATCTCATGGTATCACTACAGATTTAAATTAGGTATATTGACGGTAAAGAAATCTGTCAACGTCGATCTCATGACCCGTGTGGCGCGAGCTTACGAGGACATTATCTATGTAAGCATTTCTGCTGTGGGCGGACCAGACAAATTGATGATCAATCTCAAGAACACAATGCACAGGTTTCTGGCATGAAGAGTTAAGCAAATCAGGCACGTAGAAACATCCAATGGAGCTAGGCCAAGGGGTGGCCAATTCTAGAACTAGACTCCAACCAAAGGCCTTGGGAGTTTACAAGAAGGCATACCGTGATTTTTCGAAGAATACGACCGAAACCGGATTCTTCAATGAAGACATCCTGATCACCGTGCTTCGAAATTATCTCCTTGAAGTGCCCCTCCAGCTGTGGAAACTCTCTCTCTCTCTCGCTCCAATATTTATTAATATACCATGTACACAACAACTACAATTTGGGAGACCAAAAGGAGAAACACCAGAAGCCAGTTCTAAATCTCTCTCCCTCTCAATGCTGTAAGTTCACCAAAGAAGAAGGGTTCAAACCACCACCGGAGCGATAGGTTGGAGCACCAAGCAATGGCTCATAAGAATGGCCATCATCACGAAACTGTGATCGAGATCCCGAAGCCGATGAACTTCACCGGCGGGCTTGAGTTCTCTGCCCTCACCTACACCGTGACCAAGGAGAAGAAGATTGACGGGCACCGGTTCAAGCAGGACGTGGACCTGCTCCACCGGATCACTGGCTATGCCCCAAAAGGGTGCATCACGGCGGTGATGGGCCCGAGTGGGGCGGGGAAGTCCACATTCTTGGATGGCCTGGCGGGGAGGATTGCAAGCGGGAGCCTCAAGGGCCGGGTCTCCTTGGACGGCATGGAGATGAGTCCTAGCTTGATCAAGAGGACCTCTGCTTACATAATGCAAGATGATAGGTTGTTCCCGATGCTCACTGTCTATGAGACGCTCATGTTCGCCGCTGACTTCCGGCTGGGGCAGATCTCGATGGCGGACAAGATCCAGAGAGTGGAGAAGTTGATCGAGCAGCTCGGACTCTCGGTGAGTTTTGAGCACTTAAACTTGACTTTTTCTACTAGCATTAGAGGGTGAGATTGATTGTAAATTCTATCTATAAATCAATGCACCGGATTTCTATTAAAAGCTTAAATACGGCTACTATTTTAAACATTGAGTTATAATATGTCATAGAACTTATATAATCAATTTCACAATTTGCGTGTCTTATTTCCCTTATTGAGTCGGGACAAAGTTAATGGTCACGGAGTCTTCAGTTGAAGGTTTCTTGCACATCCTCATTGACTATTTCCATCTCCCAGGTTTATATGCAAAAATGCTTTCACCAAAAAAGTTATTGATTAATACAAAAGCCAAGGAATAAATATGTAAGATACACAATCTTTGATATTGAGAAAATACTACCTAAATTCATTTTACAAAATCATCACGCGTTAGGATAGTTGAATTTGGGTTAGCTTCTATTGACAGACATTAACACCTATGCGATCCTTTCAAGGACCAGTCTATGCAATATGTTTAAGCAAAGAATTGCATATGAAGATTGGAATGGCATCGAAGCATGCATTTTCTAAGGAGAAGTTCATTGTTTTCCTCGAGTAATTTGTGCGATCACTGCTTTGATCACAGTCATCCCGGAACACCCGCATCGGGGATGAGGGGACACGTGGGGTGTCCGGAGGAGAGCGCCGGAGGGTATCAATCGGCGTCGACATCATCCACGGGCCATCCCTACTCTTTCTCGATGAGCCAACCTCGGGCCTCGATTCGACCAGCGCCCACAGCGTGATTGAGAAGGTGCACGACATAGCTCGGTCCGGCAGCACCGTGATCCTCACCATCCACCAGCCTTCATCGAGAATCCAACTCCTCCTCGACCATCTCATCATCCTGGCCCGCGGCCAGCTTATGTTCCAAGGATCGCCGAAAGACGTGACCCTCCACCTTGGCCGCATGGGCCGGAAAGTCCCGAAGGGCGAGAACTCAATAGAGCACCTCATCGACGTCATCCAAGAGTACGATCAATCCGAGTTTGGGGTCGAAGCTCTGGCCGAGTTCGTCCGGACGGGCATGAAACCCCCACCGCTGTCTGATGAAGAGATGTCGATCTCAACGGTCACACCCACCCCACCTTCTCGTCCCCGCGATCACAGGAATCAAGGGCACGATCAGAGCCGCGACCACGGAAATGGCCGGCGATTGCACTTGCAAGCGAGCGTGCACTCTGCGAACGATGAGTTTGACCACAGCTTGAGAAGTCCTTACAATAATTTATCTTCAACATGGACTCCAAGCCGCAGTGGAGTTATGCAGGCACTTGGGTTCACTCCTTCAAGACAGAACGCTGAACCAAAGATGCAAGCTGCAATGAGGTATTAAACCATATAATTAGATGAAGATGTGGCTATTTTTGCAATTCAAAGACATTCTTTGGCGATGATTTCGGGTACTTGAATTCGCTATAGTCTACAAACGAAAATTATTCTTCACTAAATTTCTGCTTCTAGTGTTTGGCAACACTCATTCATCTTGCCATCGTTTATCGATTATGCAGTGCATCACCGGGAAGTTACTACGCGTACTCGAGTGAAATTCTCCATGAGACGCCGACGCCTCACAGCAGCGACTATACAGTGAACGAGAACGACTACTTGACCCCGAACATTGGCCTGAATGCCCTCCGATCTCACCAAAATCTCGGCCCTAAGTTCGCGAACTCATTTTTCCCTGAGACGTGGATGCTCATGCGCCGCAATTTCAAGAACATCCAGCGGACCCCCGAACTCTTCCTCTCGAGGCTGATGGTGCTCACTGTCATGGGGATCATGATGGCGACAATGTTCATGAGGCCGAAGGCGGACAACCAAGGGATCACGAACCGGCTCAGTTTCTTCATCTTCACGGTCTGCCTCTTCTTCTTCTCTTCCAATGATGCTGTCCCGGCCTTCATTCAAGAGCGCTTCATCTTCGTCCGTGAGACCTCCCACAATGCCTACCGTGCCTCTTCCTACACAATTGCCGGCCTCGTAACTTACCTGCCTTTCCTCGCGGTTCAGGCTGGGGTCTATGCTGCCATCGTTTGGAAAGCCCTGAAGCTCCGCGGGCCATTCTTGTACTTCTTGTTGGTCCTCTATGTGTCGCTCCTCTCGACGAATTCGTTTGTGGTGTTTGTCAGCTCGGTTGTGCCCAACTACATACTTGGTTACGCAGCTGTCATCGCTTTTACCGCGCTGTTCTTCCTGTTTTGCGGGTACTTCGTGAATAGCCATGACATTCCGGCGTACTGGAAGTGGATGAACAAGATCTCGACAATGACCTATCCGTATGAGGGGCTACTGATGAACCAATACCAGACGGACGCGACCTTTGGATATAACATCACCGGGAATGATATTTTATCGGGACTCCATATTTCGACACATGAATCTCACAAGTGGAAGAATGTGCTGATAATGTTGGGTTGGGCGGTTCTATATAGGGTCTTGTTTTACCTAGTACTTCGCTTCGCTTCCAAAAACCAGAGGAAATGATGAAGGCGATAAGCGATTCTCAGGAGTGGACGAACTGGAACTTGAATCATTTTTCAATCTATGCACCTGCTTCGGTCTTACGTTTTGAGTCAACGCCTTCATTATTTTTCATGATATCAACGGTTCGATATGCCCGTGAAAAAAACGGTGAATCAAAGTTTAGCTATTTATACACCAGTGACTGACTGCAGAATCAAAGGGAATTTTCTGACATGTAGTGCCTTTTTTCAGTTCTGAAAGGTTCAGCACCATTTGATTACAAATTTCATAAGTTGTAGATGAAAAAATGGTGGAACAAGGACACTAGAAGTGCCAAAAGTTATATACGGCACTCACTTTAGTGTCAAAAAGTTTTTTTGGATCACTTAAGTGTCACTTTTAAAAATAAGATCATTTAAGTACTAATTCCTATTTGGGTCATCGGAAATCCGACGTCGTGACATTTTATTAATTTCTCAGTTCTACGTGGCTTGCTAGCGTGCTTAGCCAGCATATAATCCCTAAATGATGTTGTCCATAAGTTGTAAATAGTGATAATTTAAGTGTCAAATTTTATTTGAAGTGATTATTTGAATACAAAGTGATCACTTCAGTGTCGATTGTTGTTAAAAAGCAATAATTTAAGTGTCAAGCATGCCACGTGGACTGGAGTTTTTAAAAAAAATTGCATGATTTTAATTATAAATAAAGTAATCAATTTGGTTGGAATTTTTTGCTGTTGACCTTTAAGTGATCGTTTTTTCTTTGATTTAGTTTAAATGAGCCGGTGAAAACTTTTGGCACTAAAGTGATTGTTGTACACAACATTTGACACTTTTAATAGACTTACCCTAAAAAATTGGTGGATGATGTTGAAAACTTTTGCGTGAGAAATTTATCTAACATGCAGTATTTCAATTTTTTGCTAAGTTCTGTTTATATTATTTACTTCGTTCTTCAACTTCACATGGCACGGGAGAGGGTCTATAAAGCGTCACCCGACATTTGCTCGTTTACTGGTTTTATCGTCGTTCCTCGCCTTCACATACAAGTGCTGTCCTCTGCCGATTGAAGTTTGGAAACTTCTTATTCCTGATAATATTTGATGACTAATATCCTTCGGTTATAGGAACTGGAGGCCTTTTTGATTGCTTTGTTGGTATCTCTCATTCCCAAGCAAGACTATGCTGCAATGCTTTGCTTTCGAAGACAATAGACAAAGCGGACGACTGACGTCGTTGAATCATAAGTGAGAAAATTAACATCCTGAATGTGCCAAATTAGGGATTGCAGTCCATTACGGCATTGCTTGTTTTGTATCCTCCATAACCAAAGCTAATAGCCTTTGACAAACGACAGAGAACATAACTTTCACCTCCTGATCATTTGGTGTCTATCGTCTTGGTATAGAGCAAAAGTATTAACGTTAAGTCCCGCAGCTCGGCATGGTGTTCCCGACCAATCAATGGGATTGGAGTATAGATTGATGGTAGCTGATTTGAAGGATAATTTCTTTTTATTTTTTAATTTTTTTTAGAGGAAAATGTTCAAATGCCTCTTAGGATTGGAGTATAGGGTTGCCAATGAGATCAATCCAAAAGAAGACAAAGGAATTTATAGCTTTTTCTATTCAATATCAAGACCATTGCATCATGCTAACATTCTCTCTGTTTTTGCCTTTGTAATTCTCGTCTCTGTTCCCCTGCAAGCACATTGTCCGAATGCTGCCGGCGGGAAGTAAACGTAAAGATTATATTTGTCCCTCTCTATTTTTTTTTTTTTTTCAATTAACTTGGTGATTACAATATTTAGAGACGATTAGGATTGCTCCCTCATCGATATGTATCCGATAAGCATCACCTTCTTCCTATTTAATCGAAAATCTACTCGGCCCTCAGATCAATGTTTCTGAGCTTATACTTTAACAGATAAGAACAATTTGAGAGTCAAACCCACGAGTCGTGATGACGTATTTAGCGAGCAAAATGAGCAACCGAAGAGAAATGGTATGCTAGTCAGCTCTATCCAGGTTATTATTTTTTATGCATTACTCAAGCCAAGCTGAATTGAGAGATTTCTTCTGTTTGTAGCCGCTGAATTGAAGCAGCAAACCGATTGATTTGGTCAGTTCTTTCCCTTTTTTTTTTTTTTTTGGTGGAACTAAAGCTTTGCTGCAACTTCGCGTAGGGTGGTGCAGCTCCGGCAGCGCCTTGCCTGCAAGTCGGGCAGTGGCATCGCCTTGGCTTGGCGTGGCGTGACCCAAACGAGCATGCCATAGGACCCCGGACTTGACGAGCAAGATGTAGGTCAGTAGATATGGCTCCCAAAGTGGACGAAAGGTGACATAGCGTTCTCAAGTCGATCCTCGAATGGGCTTTGCAAACTGCAAGTCGTGGCTTCTCCAAGGTCGCAATCCGGCAATTTGGCCTTGTGGGCCAGGTTAGAATTGATTTTGCAGATCCCAATACAATGGTTCCACCAGTTCAGTCAGGAATTCATTCATCCATTCTCGCCTGAGCAAGCGAGCTACATCTCCCATCAGCTGCATTGCCTGGTGCTGTGCTATTCCGGCGTCACTGTCGCCTGGATTCTTGCAACGCCGGGGCGACACAGATGGGTTGCGTCGCTTGGGGTCTCGAAGCTGCTCTTTTTCTGAGTCATAAATTTTGTGCTATTATTGCAATTGAGTACTTCCCGTTAGCATGTTAATACCACCCCCATTGGGGCGCTCGCTCTCTCTCTCTCTCTCTCTCTCTCTCTCTCTCTCCATGCTTCGTTGTTTTACTTTTATAAAATTGCTTTAATCTTCAGCCTTTTTTTTTTTTTTTTGTTTTTTGTAGTTTTTTATGACTTTTCATTTGTATTTTGGGGGCAACATCAATGTAGTTCGCTTTGGAAAATACTAAAAACGTCACGTTAATATCTTCTGTGATCCCAATTTGGATGAAACTAATAAAGCGCTGGATGACGCTGATTTTTTTTTTTTTTTGGGTCCTCTATTTTCAAGAAAGTCAAGGAGTTTAATAGTTATGAAATCATTTCATGTGGTGTGTGATTATCTCCTTTGTAGATGTCTTGTGAAAATAAATGTATAGATTTCAAGACACCTAAACTAACTAATGCTAAGGTCCGAAAGCCTCAAGCATGGAACTGTACCGTGCTTAATCCAATGGCTAAAGCTAAGGAAATTTTGAAAGACGGTTGACAAGGCACTTTAGATTAAAAGGACGACATGACATATGAGTAAATTCCCATTTATATAAGCATGGGGTCGTACAATGACCTGACTTTAGATGCTTAATACTTCACTATGTCGTAAATATTCAACGTTTTAAAAGTTTATGTCAACTCATAGGCTATACATATATTGTTGATCCGTTTCTTAATAGTTCAAGTTTGTGAGAAAAATTGTTAGTCTAACATGATAAGAGAGCATGTGTTAAGGGTTCAAATTCGAAGACCTCTCTCTTAGTTTTCTCCTGTTTATCTCGTTTAGTCTGCCAGTTGTTCAGTTATCCTGTCATGTCTAATCCATGGGTATGGAAGTCAAATAGTCACAGTTGAAGACAAAAATATGCACAATCCAATAATTATAGTTGCCCAGTCCAATTGATTAAAAAGTACACATGATTATAGTAGAGATGCAATTTTCGGAGAGAATATCATACCTGTTAGGGAAGACCGTAACTTAATAACACTTTTTTACAAAGTAATCGTCCTTAGAGAAGACTTCTCTATCCCAGCAAGAACAATGGCGTAAATACGACGAAAAAGCATGCATACAAACTAATTACCCAATAACTGATGTCAACAGTAAATCGACCATGTTCTATCCAAGCTTTCTTGTAGTTATTAACACAATTAAGTTTCAGTAAGACTTAATGAATTCCCGATGTCGATGATGAATCAGTATCTAACATCCCCTTTTGTGAGACACTTCATGGCAGTGTTCACAAAGTCCATTGGAATAACCTCAATATCCGCGGTTATGCCATGCTCCGCTGCAAAATCAATCATCTCTTGCGTCTCCTAATCCTTCCAGCAATACTTCCTCCCACTATTTTCCTACATGTCGTTAGTAACAACCAAGAAGTTCAATGTTGCGAATGAGAGTTCATAATTGTGCTGCACACACATTTCAAATTTGAGCTAACATGTATGCAGGAGGCCCCTCATATCAATTTTAATCGTAAGAAAATGTAGATGATAATCTCTTTGAGATGTATGTTATAGTTATTTACCTAGGAGGAGTAGCATAGCAAGTAGTTCAAGGGGCTTGTCTATTAGACCAACCATGACTAGGGGTGTGCATGGTTTCATGGTAGAACCTAGAACTTGAGAACCATACCAGTAGAAACATGTAGGTTCCAAGTTTCAAGGTATGCATAATAGGTTTTAGGTTCCAAAAAATGAGGAACATTTTTTAACGGATAGGTTTCAGATTCTTAGTTGGAAGAACTTGGAACTTATAACTTTTAACATAGAACCAAAAACAGGTTTTATATTTCCCTTGATCCATGTCTCCGTGCGATCTTTCAATATTCCATGCTGTTCGACAATGAATGTATAATCTGGAAGCACTAGTCCAAGTTTTCATTTTACAGTTAAGATTTTTACTTTATTAATATTCATATTTTTGTATATCTAAATATAAGTTATAATTAGTAAAATGTAATCTTTCAAATAATAACATAAGTAGGATATGGGTAGACCTTAGAACCTATGACATGATAAGTTCCAAGTTTTAGGGTATGCAAAGTAGGTTTTAGGTTCCAAATAATGAATAACCTGTTCTAACGGGTAGGTTTCAAGTTTCTAGATAGAACCTGTACGAAACTTAGAACCGCTTACCTCTACTTTTATCTAATTGAATTCCTTGCCAAGAATTCCTTTTATTCAGGTGATAGTTTTGTTTATTTTGTATTCTTTTTTATGAATGACGATCTTATTTATTATTATTGCCTTCATTCGTTTTGTTTAACTAAAAAAAAAGAACCTATTGGACCTTGGAACCGACCTTGGAAACTGTGACAAGTTAGGTTCTAGGTTCTAGGTTTCGACAGGTAGGTTCTAGATTCCAAAAAATGAGAAACCTGTACCTGAAGGTGGGTTCCAGGTTCTAGATGGAATCTATAAAGAACCTGGAACCGCTCACCCCTAACCATGACAAGCTTCCCATTAAACTTCAAGAGACCAATCAACGACAAGAGAGCATGCATAGCTGAGATAGTGTCTATAATGCCATTCATTGTGCCCATAGCTGATTGCATCAAGAAAATAATTGTGACTTTAAATTACTTTAGTGGTCTTTATCCTAATTGCAAGTCAAGAAATAGCTTGCGGAAACATAACATTCTTGCATTTGCTCTGCATTGTGACTGATCAAAAATGCATTAGCACCAAGATGGTTAATGGCTTCTTCCTTTTTACTCGGGGAGGTATTGATGACGGTCACCCTAAGGCCCATTGCCTTGGCAAATTTGACAGCCATATGGCCAAGTCCATTGAGCCCAACCACTCCTATGTGCACTTTAGGCTTGTCAAGTCCATAGTACCTTAATGAGCTGTAGACAGTAATACCGGCACAAAAGAGAGGTGCCCCACCATTGAGTCGCATGTTATTTGGAAATTTAAATACAAAGTGCTATCTACGACCATGATGTCCAAGAAGCATCCGTAGTTAATTGTTCCATTAAAATCTTCACTATCATTATTAGGGCTAAATTGACCGCCATGGATTGGAACCATTTTGAGGAAGTAATTTTCAAGATTATCACCACAATTAGCACAAATGTCACACAATCCAATCATACACCCGATGCCCACTCTATCTCCAATTTTGAACTTTGTCACTTTGGTTCCTACTTCCGTTATGACACTTCCAATCTCATGTCTGCAATGCCATAATCAAATGTAATTTTTTTCCACTTACTATGAGGGAGAAAAATGATAAAAGGTGATTATTAACTTATACCTGGGCATCACAGGGTAGGATGTGAATCCCCAATCATTCTTCACATTGTGTAGGTCAGAGTGACATATCTCACAGTATAATACTTTCAAAGTCACATCTTTCTCTCCCGTAACCCTCCATAAGATATTATGGAAAAAAGTGGGTTCAATGCATTTCAACACAAACTTTTACAGCCTTTTAAGATTGTTACAATTGGTTAGTGCTATGATGTATTTTAGTTCAGAAACTAATGGTTACTCATTTGACTCCCACTACATGCGAACTTTCCCATGTCAGAGCCACTTGTACAGGTCAAAGATTTGGACTTAACCAGTTTATGAACTTGTGTGATGTTTAATCTAATTTGCTAATGCATTATATTAATATATAAAAGCTTAGAAGCTAAGTTCTATGATGGTGTCATTTATGCAAGATCAAAACTTTGAGCAATTCCCTAATCTACTTTTAGTTAGTATGTATTTTATTTTCCTAATTAATTCGAGAGCTAATCCCACTAAGACGACAAGTTCCGATCCTCTAAGAAACCATCACTAATTAGATTTCCCAGAATTAGATTTCATATTCATATGCATTATTTTTAAAGCACCGTCATTTCAAGTATTTCTTTTATTAACTAATTCCCTTATGATAGTGTGTCATTAGTGGGAAATTTCATTTTTCATTTGCTTTTGCTATTATCGATTTAAATGAGGGTCAAAAGAATACTTCATATTTTACCAAAAAAAGAAAAGAATACTTCATATAAAATTCAAAGGATAAGATGAAATTTGCGTACACCTAGAGAAATTAAGCATAATTTAATGTGGAATGTCAATCTTGATTGTAAAAGATTCATTAAATTCATATTGCCATCTTTCCCGACATTTGCTCATTTACTGGTTTTATTGTCGTTCCTCTCCTTCACATACAAGTGCTGTCCTCTGCCGATTGAAGTTCGGAAACTTCTTATTCCCGATATTATTTGATGACTAATATCCTTCGGTTATAGGAACTGGAGGCCTTTTTAATTGCTTTGTTGGTATCTCTCATTCCCAAGCTAGACTGTGCTGCACTGCTTTCGAAGACAGCAGACAAAGCGGCCGACTGACGATGTAGAATCATAAGTAAGAAAATTAACATCCTGAATGTGCCAAATTAGGAATTACAGTCCACTACGGCACTACTTGTTTTGTATCCTCCATAACCAAAGCTCACAGCCTTTGACAAACGATAGAGAACATAACTTTCACCTCCTGATCATTGTCGTGTCTATTGTCCTGGTATAGAGCAAAAGTATTAACGTTAAGTCCCTCACCTCAGCATGGTGTACCTGACCAATCAATGGGGTTGGAGTATAGATAGATGGCAGCTGATTTGAAGGGTAATTTTATTTATTTATTTTGCAAAATCGTTTTTCTGGAGGAGAAAGGAAATGTTCAAATTGTTGGTAATTTGTTTATAAAACAAATGAAGAGATGCCTTGTCCCACATCGAAAAGATGTGAGTGCGCACGTGGACGAGATTTGGCACTAACTGACAATCGTTAATTTTATTTATTGAAAATTCGGATTTAATTTTATAAAAAATTAATTATAAAGTCTTGTTGAAACAGTACGACTGTTCACGAAAAGTTACAATTATTTTTATTTTTTATTTATTTAATTTCGGATTTCTTATGTCTTTTCAACGTAACTTTTGAGACATACTTGTTTATTTTGTAATCTTTCCCGAAAGCTTGCCTTTGTTCATTTGTAATCTTTTGAAGAGTTGCCTCTATTCGAAAGACATATATAAGTAAGTTTGTTTTGAGATCAAACAATTATCATCTTTCAATTTTCGTCTTCTTTCAAAAGAAATTATAGCCATTGTTTCGAATTGTTTCCCATGAGAGACCCTAGAGAAATACTAGAATTGCTATCTAGTATTCTCATTTGAGACTTTGTTGTATTCTGGAGGAAATTTGCCGGTGATCATTAGCAATTTTGTGGGGCAAATAAATCCTTAAAGAAAGTGATATCACGCCTCAAAGTCCGACTTGATTACTCGATCCGACTTCATTGTTCAACCCAATTCGAAGTTGTTGGAGAAATCTTTCCAGAATATTTTGAAGCTGACAAAACATTTCTATCAGGTCTAAGTCTGGATATCGATAGTTAAAGTCTCAAGATTTTATAGTCTCAAGACTTTGTTATCTCAAGACTCAAGACTCAAGACTCAAGACTCAAAGTTATTCTCACTGACAATCTTTCTAATCCAGTGTTGAAGGAAATCCAAAGTCGAGGTTTATGATTGAGGATTTGATCCTATCCTCTGGGATAGATTCTTTGGTTGGATAATCATTTCGGATTCTTTATATCTTATCTAAGAACGATTGAAGATCCGATGGTCGACAAAATAATCTTGGATTATTCTATTCTTGAAACCGAGATCCCGATTGTATGGGCGAACGGGATTGATGGGCTATCATCGATTCCTTATATAGCTCGGATGATCTTCTTGATTGATTCCGTCCAACGGGTAGATTGGAGGAATTCCTTTGGTAAGTGCCAACGGCTATGATGGCATGAAGGAGTATAAAGGAAGACGTTCTAGTTGTTTTAAGAGTGTGATCGATAGAAAAATTCCAGAGTCTGAAGATCCTTTGATTATTAGTTGAGACTGAGCGAAATTGTATACTGAGAGTGTTTATACTTGGTGACGCCTTGAGCAAGTGTGGTAGATCATCTACACCTAGAAATCAAGGAAGATCAACACGTAACAACTCTTTGATCATAGTGGAATCCAGCCAATCGGCTGTCGGTGCGAAGAGTGGACGTAGGCTTGAATCAAGGCTGAACCACTATAAACGAGTGTTCAATTCTCTCTTTCCCTTACTCAGTCTTGTGATTGAATTTTCAACTGTTGCAAAGTCTCTAATTGTTTAAATATCGTGCAAACATCGAGAAATTTTTTGTGTATACCTATTCACCCCCCTCTAGGTACTCGTACTAGCTATCTCAATTGGTATCGAGCCTCGTGTTCTTACTTTGTTTGAAGTGTTTTACTTGAGTAAAAGATCCATGGCTAGTATGCTAGCACCGGGCTGATGGAGGGGCAAAGCAATACCAGACCTCCCTACTTCGATGGAAAGGATTACAACATCTGGAAGAACAAGATGAAAGCTTTCCTACGATCAAAGGATCCTCGGAATGGGACGTAGTGGAAAAAGGAATCACTCCTGCTGCTGCATCAAACACTGAAAGAGGAAAAGAAACCGTTGAAACCAGCGGAATGTCTCAAGAAGAAATAAACAAGAGACAAGCACTCGATGCTAAAGCAATTTATTCTTTATATTGTGCTTTGTCACCAACTGAATATAACAGAATATCTTCTTGTGTCACAGCAAAAAGAAGTCTGGGACAGTTACATATCACTTATGAAGGAACAGATCGAGTGAAGGAGACCAGAATTAACATTCTTCTTGGTCAATATGAATCCTTCAAAATGAAACCAGGAGAATCTATAACCGACATGTTTAGTCGTTTTACGAGATATTGTCAATGGTCTTGAGAACCAAGGACAAAAAATTTCTGATCCCATGAAGGTGAACAAGCTTCTACGTGGACTCTCCAAGGATTGGAATCATATAAAGACTTCAATAAGAGAGACGCAAAGAATCATGCCATTATCTCGTAGACGGCGATTGGAACTCTTCGATCTTACGAAGTGGAACGAATCAATGAAGACGAAGATCCAAGAGGTAAGAAATCTATTGCACAAATCAAATGATGATTCGATGATGCAGATTAAAGATGATATGAATGATGAGGAGCTCGCCCTCATGATAAGAAGATTCAGAAAACTGAATAGAAAAGGCAGAAGGTTTATCCCAAAGAAACAAAGTTCTCGAGACAGCAGACCAAGTCGGTTGATGATGAGGAACCAAACAAAGAAGTAGTTTGCTTCGAATGTAAAAAGAAGGGACACATCGACCCAACTGTCCTCTTCGAAAAGAAAAGAGGAAAAGCTGAGAAATTTCGAAAAGCTCTTAAAGCCGAAACCCTGGAGCGATACGAGTGTGAAGAGAGTGATGAGGAATATGCCAACCCGTGTCTAATGGCGCAATCGGACTCGGACTGGATCGGACTCGAGCCAGTGAATTTGAGGTAAGTAATTATAAAATCCTGTCAAAGTCTCTAAATATATTAATGAGTTATGTTTTAGTCTTAAGACTTCTCTTAAAAGGATTTCCGAACTTAAAAAGGAAAACTCAGTTTTAAAACAAAAGGAAATCATTTTAGAAGAAAAGGTAAAAAATTTAGACTTGAATGTTTCTACTCTTAAAGAGAGTGAAGACAATCTTTCAAAAGAAAATGCTTTCTTAAAAACTGATTTATCAAATATTTCAAAGAAATTTTCAATAGGGTCCGAAAAACTTGAAAAAGTTCTTTCAATCCAAAGACCTTACTTTAATAAGTCGGGTCTAGGTATGACAGAAGAAACAATCCATTTGATTGATTTTCCGAAAGTAAAAGAAAGAATTAAGAAAAGACCATCGAGAGAGGCTTATAAAAATCATTTCAAAAGAGTTTTTGTAAAGCCTGTAGGTCGAAATGCTTTAAGGTGTTCTAAGTGTAACAAATCGGATCATTTTGAAAAAGAGTGTCCTATGGTTTGGAAGCCCGTGAAGAGAGTATGGCCTAATAATGCTTATCCTACTAACACGAAAGGACCCAAGAAAATTTGGGTACCAAAGAAAGCTTGAGACTCTTTTTGAATGCGAGGTCTGTCAAAAAGAAGGTAAAGTGGTATCTTGACAGCGGATGCTCAAGACACATGACAGAGACTCGAGTGTTTCATAAAGCTTATTAAAGTGAATGGTGGAAAAGTTTCATTCGGAGGAAATAGCAAAGGAAGTATTGTGGGATTCGGAATTGCGAAAATTGGAAATCTCACAATAAGCAATGTCTCTCTAGTGGAAGGACTCAACTACAATCTACTCAGCATTAGCCAATTGTGTGATATCGGTTACAAGATCTTCTTTCAAGAAGGCATTTGTTCTGGAATTAGCAAAGATTCGACTCGATCTTTCATGGGTCGAAGGCATGGAAACATCTACCTCCTTGATGTAAAGCCAAATGAAGAACAATGCTTAATTTCAATTCAAGATGAAGCAATTCTATGGCATAGAAAGCTTGGCCATATCAACAAGAAGCAATTAGCCAAAATCTCTTCAAAGCAGCTTGTTCGAGGTCTACCTAAACCGCCATACCAAAAGTCTGACTTATGTACTCCATGCATTAAGGAAAGCAGGTAAGAAATTCATTTAAACAAATAAATCATGTATCTACTAATCATGTAATACGGTTGCTTCATATGGATCTCTTCGGACCAACAAGAACCCGAGCATTGGAGGTAAGAAATATTGTCTAGTAATTGTAGATGATTACTCTCGTTTTACACAGGTATATTTTCTAGCAAACAAATCGAAACCTTTTCGTACTTTGAAAAGTTTGCTAAAAAGGTTCAAAATGAAAAAGGATGTGCTATTTCTAGTATAAGAACAGATCATGGAAGTGAATTTGAAAATCAAGATTTTACGAGATTCTCGTGATAAATCTGGTGTTAATCACATGTTCTCCTCTCCGTATACTCCAGAGCAAAATGGAGTTGTGGAAAGAAAGAATAGATCTCTTCAAGAAATGGCTAGAACACTTTTAATTGAAAGTAAAATTTCTTCACGATTTTGGGCTGAAGTCATTTCAACTGCTTGCTATATTATAAATAGAGTCTTTTTAAGACCTATTCTTGATAAAACCCCTATGAATTGTTCAAAGGTAAGAAGCCTATTGTTTCATACTTTCATGTGTTCGGTTGCAAATGCTTTATTTTGAAAAATGCAAATGATCGAGTTGGTAAGTTTGAAGAAAGATCGAGATGAAGGCATCTTCCTTGGATATTCTACATCAAGCAAAGCCTACGAGTCTACAACAAAAAAGGCCAGTCTGGGAAGAATCAATGAATGTCAAATTCCAAGACTCGTGCAAGATGAATCCGGCCGGACTCGGTACGATGAGACCGAATCCGCTCTAGATCTTCAAATGTCTACATCTCAAGAAGCATCTCGGATTCGGAAGTTCATCATCAAGACGCTCATGAAGAATCAAATAAAGAAAGAGATCATCAACCCGCAACTGGAAACACAAATCCAGTCATCCCAAAGATCTTATTATTGGCGAACTTAATGAAGGAATCCGCACCAGATCAAAAGGCATGAAGAATCTAGTGCTTGTGGCTCTCATCTCTGAAATTGAACCAAAAAGCATAGAAGAAGCTTTATCGATGAAAGCTGGATCGAAGCTATGCAAGAAGAGCTTAGACAGGTTCAACATCAATGATGTCCGGGAATTGACATCTAAACCAAAAGGTAAAACATTATTGGAACCAAATGGGTATTCGGAACAAAATGAACGAAAAAGGAAAAGTCGTACGAAACAAAGCAAGGCTCGTGGCCAAAGGGTATACGCAAGAAGAAGGAATAGACTATGACGAGACTTACGCACCCGTTGCAAGGTTAGAAGCTATTCGTCTATTACTTGCGTTTGCTTGTTACAAAAATTTCAGGTTATTCCAAATGGACGTCAAAAGTGCTTTCCTAAATGGATTTATCCATGAGGAAGTTTATGTGGAACAACCGCCTGGATTTGAAGACCCAAAGAAGCCGGACTCGGTCTTGGAGGCCCGAAAAAGGCTCGTATGGTCTAAAGCAAGCACCTCGAGCTTGGTATGACAGATTAAGTAAGTTTTTATTACAAAATGGTTTTGTCAAAGGTAAAGTAGACACTACTTTGTTTATCAAAAAGGAAAACAAAAACTTTTTACTTGTTCAAATATATGTTGATGACATTATTTTTGGATCTTCTAATGAAAGTCTTTGCAAGAAATTTTCTAAGTCTATGCGGGATGAATTTGAAATGAGTATGATGGGAGAATTAACATTCTTTCTTGGACTCCAAGTGAAACAAATGAAGGAAGGAACTTTCATCCATCAAGAAAAATATGCGAATGATCTTGTCAAAAGGTTTGGATTGGAAAAATGCAAAAGATCGACATACCAATGTCATGTTCTCGGAAGATAGACAAGGATGAAGAAGGGAAGAAAGTAGATCAAAAGCTGTACGAAGCATGATCGGTTCACTTCTTTATCTTACCGCTTCTAGACCTGATATTTTGTTTAGTGTTTGTATCTCGTGCTAGGTTTCAATCGGATCCTAGAGAATCACATCTCAGTGCCGTGAAACGAATTATCAAATACGTTGCTTCATCTTCAAGCATCGGTCTTTGGTATCCAAAGAGGGGAGACTTTAATCTTCTAGGATACTCAGATGCAGATCTGGCCGGTTGCAGAATCGATAGAAAGAGCACTTCGGAACTTGTCAACTACTTGGAAACAGAACGGTGTCTTGGTTTTCGAGGAAACAAAGCACGTAGCTCTTTCAACGACGAAGCGAGTATGTAGCTCTTGGAAGCTGCTGTTCGCAAATTCTATGGATAAAACAACAGCTACAAGACTTTGGCATTGAAGACTCATGCACGAAATCGAGATGTGACAACACAAGTGCTATAAATCTCACCAAAAATCCAATCCTTCATTCAAGAGCAAAGCATATTGAGATTCGACATCACTTTATTAGAGATCATATTCAAAATGGAGAAATCTCGATTCAATTTGTTGATTCAAAAAGTCAACTAGCGACATATTCACAAAGCCTTTGGAGAAGAATCAGTTTGACTTTATCCGCTCAAGACTCAACATTTTGAAGCTTGAAGAAGTTAAAGTCTAGAGACTCACCAACTCTAAGACTCTGATCTCTTAGACTCTAAGTCCTGAGACTCAGACATTCGTGGATAAAGACGTAAGTTGTATTTCATCTAAAAGGTACTAATTGTCATTTAGTCACAAAGGTACGATCTTTTATTTAATAATTTTGGGATTATCGATTTTGAAAAGAAGTAATCGTTCACTTTCCATTGCACCGATTGAACTTCCCTTTTCAAAAACTAAGTTATATATATACAGTTTTTTCTTTCCCCAAATCTTCAAAACCCTAAAAAGCACTCTTCTCTCGAAATCTTTGTTTCTACTCTTTGTTCATCGTCGAGAAAGTGGTCATTTTTCTTGGGAAAGCAAGTGAAGGAATCCTCCAATAGACAAAGAAATATGTCGTCTTCGAGGAAATCATCAAGAATCGCAAACAGGGGACCACAAAGAATGAAGAAGGACCGACTCATTTCGATCTCACCGAGGAAGAAGACTTATCTCGGTCGGCGACAAAGTCCGATTCGCTCTCCTCCACGTCATTCAGCATCTCCCGCCCCACAAAGTGCAAGTCATAATCTGGAAGAAGAGATAATCGAGGATGCCGACCAGAAGAGTTCAAAAGCCCTCCTTTTTGTATAAACTTTATCGTGCATTGAAAAGCACAGTACTCCATTGAACTACATAGATGACTTCCTTAAGGACAAAAATTATGGGAATGAGTATCTTTTCTCTCAAGAAAATGGAGGAATGGGGAATTGCCCCAAAAGGAAAAGCAGAGGAAGCTCTTGCGAACATTCCAAGAGATCCTCGTATGCCGTGACAAAAAAAATCGATTGACGCGAATGATGATGACAAAATGTTCCTTGAATTTGAACCTAGAATGGGTGTGGCGGCAAAGGCGAAAGGAAATCGGATGGATTTGTTTAAATCCAAGGATCAAGAAAAAGTGTATTACGATCATTGAAAAGAGGGTAATCAACCCTAGAAGTGTCGATTTTGACTTCCCGGATTCCATCAACTTGAACCTAAGAGAGAAGTTGAATTTGCTTCAACTTGAGACTTTCTGCTCGACTCTACGAGATGGGTATGATCATCACTTTTTATTTCTATTCAAATCTTAGCTTTTTGGATGCGAATAGAATTTCATTCGATGTTCGAGACAAAGTCTATGTGGTAGATGTAAATATGTTGGCGGGACATAGTTGGAGTTGAACGGGGACGCTATCTCCCAATTAAAGTCTCACCCGCTCGAACTACTGGATCTTGTCAAAGATAGGGATGTAGATAAGAAAATTATCTATTCCAGAATGAACGCTATCAACATTGTGCTTCACAAGATTGTGATCAATTGTCTAAGACCTAAGTCTACTTCAAAGACTTCGTGTCTCTTTAAAGCAAAGTTGATGTATGCGATCAACTCGGGGACGGAAGTTCTCTCCCCGCACACTATTCTTTTCCATATGTACAGATCTGTGTCAAAAGACAAAGGACAATTGCCTTATCCTGGTGCGTGACCAAGATCTTCGACATCCGAATATTGAACTGCCACATACTTTTTGTGTTCGACCATGTGATAAGATGGTGGTAGGGCTGAAAATGTTGATGAAGATGCGTCAAGAACTTTCTAAGGCAATGGAGAAATTCAAAGTGAAATCTCCGGTCGATGCGCTTCAAAAGGGAAAGGAAAGAAGGTCATTGGTGCTTCTTCGAAAAGAGGAAAAGAACTCTTATTCGGAGGATGAGGATGAGGATGAAGATAATGAAGATCCCACTATTCCAGCACTAACAAGAACAAGACGTTTTGTGTCTTATCCGACAGAACTTCAGCGAAGCGAGAAGAAGAAGAACGAGAGAGAGAAGGAGAAAGAAGTTGAGGAAGAAGAAAAAGAACATCTGCTGATAAATCGGAGAAAAGGGAAATCAAGAGCATGATCATCACTCTTCCCCTTTCGATGTCCTAGAGACGGGGGAGTTAGCGAGCAAGAGAGGTCTCCACCTCATGCTGCTGAAGATCTAAGACAATCTCGGAAGACCCGAAGAAGCTCAGTCTCTCAATTGCCTCGAAGAAGATGATACGACGATTCCAAATCTGCCGATCGTTCGAAGCGCCATCGTCCCGCACACACACCATCCGAGAAAGCCAATGCCGCACACGGACGAATGATTCTCAGATCTTCGTAGTATCATGAATATTCTTCTGGAAATGCGTAACCAGATATATATTCTGGACTGTGAAATCCAATCTTTGAAGCATGCTGGACAAGCATCTTCAGTCTCTCTGGAAGATAAATACAAAGACCTCGCTCTACAACTTCAAGCCAATGCCAAGAGAGAAGAGGTAGCTCATCTGCGAGAAGATCTGAAGAAGCTCGAAGGAGTAGTCCAGTCCATTGGGGATTTCCAGATCGTGCGCATTCCCAAGCGGACATGACTCCTTTCTCACCCTCTTTTAATGATGACAAAAGGGGGAGAACCAATTTGAACAAACATTATTTTAAAACTTTATTTGACTTTTGTGGTTATGTTTATTTTTGAGTATGACTTGAGAACTTGAACTTGAGTGTTAGATCAATTGGTTGTGGATTTTGATGCTTGACTGTTTGCATTTATATCAAGTATTGTTACATGGTATTACTCATGAAAGACTAACCAATTTGCTGTGGATGCAGAGTCTGGTTGTTTATTAATCTTTATGAGTTAGCCATATTGCTTGAGAAATGTTTTTGCAGGTCAAAGTTGTTCAAATCTTCAAGAAAGTTTTGTCACCATCAAAAAGGGGGAGATTGTTGGAGAAATCTTTCCAGAATATTTTGAAGCTGACAAAACATTTCTATCAGTCTAAGTCTGGATATCGATAGTTAAAGTCTCAAGATTTTATAGTCTCAAGACTTTGTTATCTCAAGACTCAAGACTCAAGACTCAAGACTCAAAGTTATTCTCACCGACAGCCTTTCTAATCCAAAGTGTTGAAGGAAATCCAAAGTCGAGGTTTATGATTGAGGATTTGATCCTATCCTCTCGGGATAGATTCTTTGGTTGGATAATCATTTCGGATTCTTTATATCTTATCTAAGAACGATTGAAGATCCGATGGTCGACAAAATAATCTTGGATTATTCTATTCTTGGAAACCGAGATCCTGATTGTATGGGCGAACAGGATTGATGGGCTATCATCAGATTCCTTATATAGCTCGGATGATCTTCTTGATTGATTCCGTCCAACGGGTAGATTGGAGGAATTCCTTTGGTAAGTGCCAACGGCTATGATGGCATGAAGGAGTATAAAAGGAAGACGTTCTAGTTGTTTTAAGAGTGTGATCGATAGAAAAATTCCAGAGTCTGAAGATCCTTTGATTATTAGTTGAGACTGAGCGAAATTGTATACTGAGAGTGTTTATACTTGGTGACGCCTTGAGCAAGTGTGGTAGATCATCTACACCTAGAAATCAAGGAAGATCAACACCGTAACAACTCTTTGATCATAGTGGAATCCAGCCAATCGGCTGTCAGTGCAGAAGAGTGGACGTAGGCTTGAATCAAGCTGAACCACTATAAACTGAGTGTTCAATTCTCTCTTTCCCTTACTCAGTCTTGTGATTGAATTTTCAACTGTTGCAAAGTCTCTAATTGTTTAAATATCGTGCAAACATCGAGAAATTTTTTGTGTATACCTATTCACCCCCCTCTAGGTACTCGTACTAGCTATCTCAGAAGTATATTTTCCTAACAATTTTAAGGATTTATCTGCATAACAATGAAGTCAGAGTCGGAGGAAGTACCAGCCTATGGTGGCTCACCATCAACGGTCCGAAAGATGTCGTCCATGAATCCCAGATCTTCCTCTTCTTTTGCCCATCTCAACGTGCCTCTCAGAAATTGGAAATGCGATGGATGGCTTGCAGAATATTATTATTTGCTTGTTCATCTCCACCGCCTCTATCAACAATGAAGTTAAAGTCAATCACCAGAAGTCGAAAAGTTCCTTCAGAGGCTTCGGGTCGTGATATTTGTGGCCTGGCTGACACTCGCTTGCGAGGCATGCTAGACGAATGATTTATCGCCAGTGGAGTGAGCATTGCACGATTATCTGGTTCTCTACGAGTCGGCCTCGGTCTAGTCTGCAGAGATTGTGGGCTTGTGCGAGGAGTGATGGAAGGGCGATCTGCCCGAGAAACAGAGGAAAGGAGACAGAAGAGAGAAATCGTGAGAGGTTGGCCACGATAAAAAGAGAAATACAATCCCAGAGCAAAAGGTGATGAATGAGGCTCTTGCTCACGATGCGAAATCCATCATGGAAATATCATGCAAGATGGCATCTCATCTTGTAAAAACGACTTCGAGGATGTCGAGACTCTAATCATGAGATCGAGTGCAAGATCTTTGTTCGGGAGGAGATTTAGCGATCCTTCATTCTAGAGTAACATGAGGCATTGGTTGTCAAGGGTCATTGCTGGTCCCGACCTCAAGCCCATGATTGTCGTCAATTTCAAGGTCGTAAAGAAGCAGTTTGCTGTGGAGGAAATTTCATCCGCCCTCCTCACAAAGATGCGTGAGGCCCTGAGGCTTACCTTGATATGACTATCAAGAATGTGTTGTCCGGGTCCCTGCACACTTCAATAACTCGATCTCGTCAAGGGGCAGTTACATGATGGATTCATTTTTTATTTTTTGAAGATGCCTTTTAATCTCTTTCGCGGATTGGCATTTTGGATCCATATCAAGTAGAAGGTACTTTCGCAGGTATGGCCCAATTTTGATTTTTTATTTTTACCGCCTCGAGGAGTCACATTCTAGATTTGTCTAAATGGCTGCAAAATATGTGAACTCATGGGGATATTGTTTTAGTTATTAAAAAAAAATGATTGAATTTGGAGACGGCAGTGTCGGAGAGATCAGGAATGCGGTGGACCATGCGAAGGAATTCGTGAAAGGAGCGGCAGAGATGAGCGTGAAGTTGGCCAAGGGTTGTGGGGACATCGTGTGGCAAACTCTTGGCAACGAGAACTCCTTCCTCCCCAAGTACTTCGGGAGGGACTCGTACGTCATGGGCAGGCTCTAGGGGCCGTGCGTAAGGACGTTTACGAGATTGGAGCTCTAAGTGAGTACTTCTCGAGGACAAGAAGCCGATGCATGTCTGGTCGGCCGTGTCATTCATCTCTATCGTGGTCGCTGCAAGTTGGTTGGTGATTCTCTATCTAAGTTCCTAGTTTGAGCGAGGAAATTATTTGATTGAGAAATGCATCATATCACATTCCGTGCATTGGTGTTGTTGACCCATTATGGAAAATTTTCTCTTTTTAACTATTGTTTGATCTTTCTGAGAATGAGAAATTGGAGAATTCGATGGACTGTCCTCTTAGTGATCTAAAATTCGTAAACATTTCTTTTGGTTTTTCTGTTGATGAATTTGGATACACACAATCGAAAGATCTTATTGAAATGATGAACCATCGTAATAATGGGGCAATCTTTTGTTCTACCATCTGTTTGTCTTGGCGAAGCTATTGAAAAATTATTTGTTGTATGCTTTTGTTCTCACATGCTTTTGATTGTTGGGGATGGTGTATAAATTGCTAGAATTTATCTATTTATTTATTTCCCATCCTTGTATGAATTTCTGTACTTGGTTTATTATTAATTGGATATGATGATGAAACGTACGTTATCATATTGGATGCCTCTTAAAATAGTTTTGAAGTGTGGATATTTGAAGGGGACTATGGAGCCAATGTGATTGGAGTCATTAAATATATATATATATATATATATATATATATATATATATATATATATATATATATATATCTAACTTTCATTTTAAATGAAAGATTTGAATGAAGTAGATACCTTATTAGGTGTTAAAATTAAAAAAATAGTGGGGTTATCCTTTGAGCCAAAGTGATTACATGAAAAGGATGTTGAATAGATTTAAACATCTTGTTTTCAAATATATAAGTACTGGATTTGATTATTAGTGGAGAGTTTTTAATGTGAGTGCTATGGGTCTTTAATGTATGCGATACATTATACTAGACCTGATATTACTTTTTATATATGCAAGTTGAGTAAATACTATTAATCCAATATAGAACATTAGAGAGTTATCTTATTGTTTTATAATAATTCGGCTATATTAGAAAGATATACTGATGCTAGTTGGATTGCAAGCGTGAGAGATAAACAATCCACTAATGGATTAATTTTCACATTACGTGAATGTGTTGTTTCTTGGGCGAGCAAGAAACAAATGTGCATAATTTACTCAACTCTGGAATTTGAATTGTTGCTTTAGCAAAATTTGGGAAAGAGGCTAAATGGGCTATGAATTTGTTGTTGAATATCAATTCATGGCTTAGTCCTATGGCTCCTATTTCTATCCATTGTGATAGTTAGGCTACTTTGGTAAGAGCTTATAGTATAACATGAATATGTGAGACAATTGACTAAAGATGGTACCATAACAATTGTCTATATGAGGTCAAGTAATAATCTTGCCAATCCTTTGACGAAGGCTTAGACATGGTAATAATGACCTCATAAGAAACGGGGCTGAAACCCTTTAATTGAAATCACCAATGATGGTAACCTGACCTTTTTCTAGAACATCACTAGTTACAAGGTTTAATGGGTAAGAACAAGTTATTGAATGTGATTGTTTGATACTGACGTAGCCCCGATATGAGAAGTCAGTATTGTCTGTTACGTTTTGTAGGTTGAATTGAATTCTTAATGAAGTATAGTACAAACTTGTAATGTGTTGATAGTAACAGAAACACATGGTAGATACTTTACCTATATGAGCTTAGAAGTAGTGCCGCTTCTTACAAAAGTTAGGGTTGCTTTATAGAGAGCTTATGAAACAAATCAAACACAAGGCCATAATAGTGCGGAGTAATATAGAATTTCTCACTGAAACAAGAGGTTAGTGTATGTGCGGTATGTCCGGCTCTATTATATAAAAGTACAAGTTTAAAGCTGAGCTACTTGTCACTTTGATAGAGCTTTGAGATGCTTGCACTAAGTAAAGGTTTAACTCGAAAGAGACCTTTATGTATGTATATTAATCTCACGGAAATTTTGGCTGTATATTTCTAACGTTTTATTTTTGTTCTGTTTTATAAACAAAAGTGGGGGATTGTTGGTAATTTGTTTATAAAACAAATGAAGAGATGCCTTGTCCCACATCGAAAAGATGTGAGTGCGCACGTGGACGAGATTTGGCACTAACTGACAATCGTTAATTTTATTTATTGAAAATTCGATTTAATTTTATAAAAATTAATTATAAAGTCTTGTTGAAACAGTACGACTGTTCACGAAAAGTTACAATTATTTTTTATTTTTTATTTATTTAATTTCGGATTTCTTATGTCTTTTCAACGTAACTTTTGAGACATACTTGTTTATTTTGTAATCTTTCCCGAAAGCTTGCCTTTGTTCATTTGTAATCTTTTGAAGAGTTGCCTCTATTCGAAAGACATATATAAGTAAGTTTGTTTTGAGATCAAACAATTATCATCTTTCAATTTTCGTCTTCTTTCAAAAGAAATTATAGCCATTGTTTCGAATTGTTTCCCATGAGAGACCCTAGAGAAATACTAGAATTGCTATCTAGTATTCTCATTTGAGACTTTGTTGTATTCTGGAGGAAATTTGCCGGTGATCATTAGCAATTTTGTGGGGCAAATAAATCCTTAAAGAAAGTGATATCACGCCTCAAAGTCCGACTTGATTACTCGATCCGACTTCATTGTTCAACCCAATTCGAAGTATATTTTCCTAACACAAATGCCTCTTAGGATTGGAGTGTCGGGTTGCCAATGAGATCAATCCAAAAGAAGACAAAGGAATTTATAACTCTTTCTACTCAATAGTGAGACCATTGCTTCATGGAGATGTTCCTTCTCTAACATTCTATCCGGTTTTTCCTTTGTAATTTTCCTCTCTATTCCCCTATGAGCACATTGCCCCAATGCTGCCGACCAGAAGTGGATCAAGGCACTTTGGTTATAGGCTAAATCGGCTTTCTTCTATTTCAGACTATGATATGTTGGTGCATCGAAATTGGTGGATCTAATGTGAATCCCGCGTGGATTTGACTAGATATAAACCATCAAGATTCAATTGAGTACATGTGTGAACTCAATGAATAATTCATTGACCCAAAGAAGATGGATATGACAAAGTGTATGAACCGACTGTTGGTAAACATAATTTGATGATGTTTGAGACGAGGGGATGGGAAGTATATGAATTCCATTTTGACGATATGCAAATAGAGCCATTATGGTTTGTCAGTCAACCATTTTTTTAAAGAATTGTTTTCACAAATAAAATTTTCTTTCATCAAGAAATACAGGTTTACAAAGCAGTTGTCCTTAAAGGTGGCCATGAGGCCACGCCTGAAGCCTCAAACGAGCTCACATAGACAAAGCATCGGGTGTAGAAAGACGGCTGGTCCGTGGGGTTTGAGTGTCGAATTTGAGTGTCCATGAGGGCAAATGTGTCTTTTTAGGTTGGGGAAATATAAAATGTAATTTTCAAATGTGAGGATAGAACTTGAAATAGAGAATAAATGTGATGATTTTTATTGTCCCCATCTATTCTTTTATTTTCTTCTTCTATTAACTAGGTGATTATAATATGTAGAAACCATCAGGATTACTCCTTTATCAATATGTATCCGATACGCATCACCTTCTTCCTATCTAATGGAAAATCTGATCGGCCCTCAAATCAATGTTTCCGAACTTACTTTAATAGACAATAACAAATTAAGAATCAAACCCAAGAGTCGTGATGACATATTTAGCGAGCAAAATGAGCAACCGAAGAGAAATAGTGTGCGAGTCAGCTCTTTCCAGGTTTATTTTTTAGACATTACTTAAGCCAAGCTGAAGTGACAGCTTTCTCCTGTTTGTGGCCGCTGAATTGAAGCAGCAAACCGATTGATTTGGTCAGCTCTTTCCCTTTTATGAGGGAACTAAAGCTTTGCTACAACTTGGCACGGGGTGGTGCAGCTCTGGCAGCGCCTTGGCTTGGCGTGGCGTGACCCAAACGCGCAAGCCATAGGACCCCGAACTTGACGAGCAAGATGTAGGCCAGCAGATATGGCTCCCAAAGTGGACGAAAGGTGACATAGCGTTCTCAAGTCGATCCTCGAATGGGCTTTGCGAACTGCAAGTCGTGGCTTCTCCAAGGTCGCAATCCGGCAACGTAGCCACCTTGTGGGCCAGGTTAGAATTGATTTTGCAGATCCCAATACGATGGTTCCTCCAGTTCGGTCAGGAATTCATTAATCCATTCTCGCCTGAGCAAGCGAGCTACATCTCCCCTCAGCTGCATCGCCTGGTGCTGTGCTTCTCCGGGGTCACAGTCGCCTGGATTCTTGCAATGCCAGGATTGGGTTGGGTCGCTTGGGGTCTCTAATCTGCTCTTTCTCTGATCATAAATTTTGTGCTATTATTGCAATTTAGTACTTCCGTTAGCATGTTGATACCACAATTTTAGTATTATATTCTTTAGACATGCGGTGTTGATGAGGTGCCAGCGTTCAGACCAAGAATCAAAAGATTAAAAATAAAACGACGCCTATGGCCGGAGGAGGGTCGTCGGCCCTTGTTCGCAAAAGGTATGGTGGCCCACCCCCATTGGGGCTCTCTCTCTCTCTCTCTCTCTCTCCATGCTTCGTTGGTTTCCTTTTCTAAAATTGCTCTAATCTTTAGCCTTTTCTTTGCATAGTTTTTTTTTTTTAATGACTTTTATTTTTTTCTTTTGGGGGCAACATCGTTGTAGTTCGCTTTGAAAAATAGTATAAATGTCACGTTAATATCTCGTGTCATCCCAATTTGGATGAACCTAATAAAGCGTTGGATGACCTCTACTTTCGAGAAAGTCGAGGAGTTCAATAGTTATGAAACTGTTTCATGTGGTGTGTGATTATTTGCATTGTGGATGTCTTGTGAAAAAAAAATTATAGATTTCAAGACACCCAAGCTGGCCGATGCTAAGGTCCGATGGCCTCAAGCATGGAACAATACCGTGCTTAATCCAATGGCTAAAACTAAGGAAATTCTGATAGACGGTTGACAACACACTTTAGATCGAATGGATGAAATAATAGATGGGTAGATTCCGTTTACAACAGCACAGGTCGTAAAACGACCCCACTCTAGATGCTTGATGCTTTATGATGTCATAAATGCTCGACGATGTGTTTAACGTTTATGTCAAATCATATGCTATATGTTGTGTAAAGGCGAGCGATTGAATAATAATATAAACGAAAGAAGAAAATAAATTAGACATCGGATTTACGAGGTTTGATCGTAAAAACCTACATTCACAGGGAGAACAGTGACGAATTTCACTATAGATCAAGCGATACAAGGAGATTACACATTCGAGTCACTTAAACACTCTCTTGATGTTTCCCAAGCCCCAATTACACCCAATAATGCACGTAGTGTTTAGCTTCGAAATTTCTCAAAAAATAATCTCTCAATCTCAAAAAGGAATTACACTCAAATCTTACCACAAGGTTTAATTGGCTTAAACACTAAATCTTCTTAGATGTAATTTACGGACAAGAACAACACAGAAAATCTCTGCCAAGCACTCTACGATGAGATGATGCTTCAAGACCGCTTTTTCATGATCAACCCTTTATCATAGAACAAGCCTTGAGAATATATATAGGCCACTGCCACGGCTAGAGAAGTCCACAGATGAGGGAAACCGAATCAAGCTAGGATCCGGTCAACCCAAATAAAAGTTGGACTTTTCTCTACAGATATCTTCGTATATTTAAACAAAATGCAAGTCTAAGTCAAAGTTGGACTTTCCTATTTTAGCGGCCAAACTCTCCAATGTATATTTGAATTTTGGAAAGTTGATATTTGGATCTTTTTTGCTCGATTTCGAACGTCCACAACATATCCAATTCAGAATATTTGGAATTTCGCATTGGGCTCAAACTTGAGACATATTTTAAATGGTTAACCCGTTTCTTGATGGTTCAAGCAAATGAGAAAAACTATTGGTTTAGCAAGATATGAGAGCGCATGTTAAGGGTTCAAATTCTTAGCCCTCTCTCTCAATTTTCTCCTGCTTATCTCGTTTACTCTACCTGTTGTCCGGTTATCCTGTCATGTCTAGTCCATGGCTATGGAAGTCAAACAGTCACAATTGAAGACAAAAATATGCACAATCCAATAACTATAATTGTCCAATCTAATTGACTAAAAAGTACACATGATTATAGTAGAGAAGCAATTTTCGAAGAGAATATCATACGAGATTACGAACAAATTAGATTTCCTTTATTGAAGTCCATCAAAGCACCTGTAACTTAATAACACTTTTTTTTACAAAGTAATTGTCCTTAGAGAAGACTTATCTGTCCTAACAAGAACAATGGCCTAAATACGATGAAAAACATGCATACAAACTACTTACCCAATAACCGATGTCAACAATAATTCGACCACCTTCTATCCAAGCTTTCTCGTAGTAATCAACGCAATTAAGTTTTAGTAAGACTTCAACGAATTTCCGACGACGGATCGGTATCTAACATCCCCTTTTGCAAGACGCTCCATGGCAGTGTTCACATAGTCCATTGGAATAACCTCAATATTTGCAGTTATGCCGTGCTCTGCTGCAAAATCAATCATCTCTTGTGTCTCCTTAATCCCTCCAGCGGCACTTCCACCCACTATCTTCCTACCTATCATTAGTAACAATAAAGAAGTTCAATGTTGTGAATGAGAACTCGTAATTGTGATGCACACACATTTTAGATTTGAGCTAATATGTATGCCGTAGGCCCAACATATCAATTTTAATTGTAAGTAAAATATAGATAATAATCTCTTCGAGAAGTATATTACAGTTATTTACCCAGGATGAGTGGCATAGCAAGTAGCTCAAGGGGCTTATCTGTTAGGCCGACCATGACAAGCTTCCCGTGAGTTTTCAAGAGACCAATCAATGGCAAGAGAGCATGCATAGCTGAGGCAGTGTCTATAATGCCATTCATTGTGCCCATAGCTAACTGCATCAAGAAAACAATTGTGACTTTAAATTACTTTACCAGGTCTTTATCCTACGTGCAATTCAAGAAATAGCTTGCGAGGAGCATAACATACTTGCATCTGCTCTGCATCTTGACTGACCAAAAATGCGTCAGCACCAAGATGGTTCATGGCTTCTTCCTTTTTACTTGGGGAGGTACTGATGACAGTCACCCTAAGGCCCATTGCCTTGGCAAATTTGACAGCCACATGGCCAAGTCCACCGAGCCCAACCACTCCTATGTGCATTCCAGGCTTGTCGAGTCCGTAGTACCTTAATGGGCTATAGATAGTGATACCGGCACAAAGGAGAGGTGCCCCACCATCGAGAGGCATGTTATTTGGAAATTTAAATATAAAGTGCTCCTCTACGACCATGATTTCCGAGAAGCCACCATAGTTAATCGTTTCATTAGAATCTTCAGTTGCATTATCAGGGCTAAACTTACCACCATAGACTGGAACCATTTCGGGGCAATAACTTTCAAGATTATCACCACAATTCGCACAGTTGTGACACGATCCAATCATACACCCGACGCCCACTCTATCTCCGACTTTGAACTTTGTCACTTTGGTTCCTACTTCTGTTACGACACCTGCAATCTCATGTCTGCAATGCAATAATCAAATGTAATTTTTTTTTTTATACTTACTATGAGGGAGAAAAATGAGAAAAAATGTGATTCTTTTTAACTCATACCCGGGCACCATAGGGTAGGACATGAATCCCCATTCATTCTTCACATTGTGTAGGTCAGAGTGACATATCCCACAGTACAATACTTTCAAAGTCACATCTTTCTCTCTTGTGACCCTACAAAAGATATTATGGAAAAAAGTGGGTTTAATGCGTCTTAACACAAACATTTACAGCCTTTAAGATTCACAATTGGTTAGTGTGTTGATGTTTTTTAGCTCAGAAACTTATGGTCACTCATATGATTCTCATTACATGCCAACTTTTCCATGTTAGAGCCACCTGTATAGGTTGAATGTCTAGACTTAACCGGTTAACGAGCTTCCATGATGTTTCATGAGTCTCCCCGCACCCGCGCCCTTGGATTTTCAAAATAGAGAGGGAAAAAGAAACACCAATTATTCTAATTGCATCCAAGCTACTCTGAGTTAGAACCTATTAAACAAGCCAAATGTTTGGATTTAACAAATTCACCGGTCTTGTAGGATGGCCATAAGTTTCTTAATAGTTGGGTCTTGAGTTCGTGCTTTCAGATTTTATAAAAGAGCAGAAGAAAAAGATTTACGGCTCTGGATCTCCATAAGCACGCCATCGTAGCTGAATGATTCATCTCAAAAGAATCGTACTATGCACACATCGATTCTTCCTGAACTTGACGGTTCTAACTATTCTCGTCTATATATAACCTTTGACGTGAAAGAAAGCTCGCATAATCCAAGAGATGATATCTCCAGAGATGGAAAAATAATATGCAGGTATACCTTCTTGAGAACTCGAAGGGAGAGAGAAGTCCTGAGGAATCTCTCGCTGCCCATCCCAAAACCTTCACTGGACGCTCGTTTTCTGCTGACGCTGCCATTATTATCTCGCTGCAATCTCGACGGGGGCTGCTCAGACTTGAAGTTGGCGAGCAAGCAAGCAGATCAGCAGCAGCAGCTTCTCAGGATCGAGTAATCAAGAGAACGGTGATGCGAAGGCGTGAAGGAGAAGCCGGCTATTTATAGGGCGATGATGACGTACCGGATGACCAAATTTGGTGGGCCACGATCCACGAGATTGAATGAATCACAAATTATGTATTTTTTACGTTGTGGATACTACCTGCTCACCCCAAGACAATCCCACAAAAATAAACGGCTGCGACTGTATTGAGAACTTCAATTTATAAATTTTAATCTTTTAATTCATTCACGTGACGTCTATTTTCTGTGATAAACAATTCTGTTGAATGTAATTTTCCTAGCGCCTATTCATCTAATTTACTAATGCATTATATTAATATATAAAAGCTTAGAAGCTGAGTTCTATCATGGTATCATTTATGCAAAATCAAAACTTTGAACAATTCCCTAATCTACTTTTAGTTAGTATGTATAGTCTTTTCCTAACTAATTCAAGAACTAATCCCATTAAGACGACAGGTTCCGATCCTCTAAGAAACCATCACTAATTAGATTTCCCAGAATTAGCTTTCATATTCATACGCATTATTTTTAAAGCGCCATCATTTCAAGTATTTTTTTTATTAACTAAATCCCATATGATAGAGTGTTATTAGTCGAAAATTTCATTTTTCATTTGCTTTTGCTATTATCGATTTAAATAAGGGTCAAAAGAATACTTCATATGAAATTCAAAGGATAAGATGTAATTCGCGTACACCTAGATAAATTAAGCAGATTTTAATGTGCAATGTCAATCTTGATCGTAAAAGAGTCATTAAAATCATATTGCAATCTTTCAGAGAAAATTGTCAGAAAAATTATAAATTTATTGCATTAGCGTCAATTTAGTTATAAACTTTTTATTGGTATCAGTTTAGCCATAAAACTTTTGACCTAGTGCCAATGCAACATTTCCAGCTAATTTTGGATGAATTTTGTTGACGTGGATGCTTTGATTAACCTACATGGCATTGTTAGTGCTCATGTGAACAATTTTAATAATATTTTATATTTTTAAATTAAATTTTATTCTTTTTATTCTTTCCTTTTCTTCCTTCTCTTTGCTGTTGATCAACCACTACCCATGGCTAGGTTGGCCTCGCTTGGCCAAGGCTTGCTGTTGCCTGCCATAGGTGAGGCCTAGCCGAGCGAGAGCCAACCTCGCTTAGGCCATGGTGACCTTGTTGGGCGTTGCCATTCACCCAGTGACCCTCGGTGAGGGTTGGCCTTGCCGAGGCTAGATTGGGCAAGGCTAACCCTCACCTAGGCCATGGTGACCTCGCCGGGTGTTGCCTTCGTGGGTGATGCTTGACGAGGAGTGCCCTCGCCCAGTTGGACTCACCTGTGGTGGGTAGCGACAAGACCAACTTGGCCATTGCTTGTGGCCGGTGGCCAATCACTAGCAAGGGAAGGAAGAAGAAGGAAAAAAAAATGAAAAAAAAAATAAAAAAAAAATAAAAAAAAATATTATTAAAAAATTTCATATCAGTGTTGGTGGTGCTAAGTAGGTTGATCGCTGTCTACATCAGCAAAATTCGACCAAAATTAGCTAGAAAGACTGTATTGGCATTATGTCTAAATGTTTATAACTAAATTGACATCAATAGAAGTTTTAGAACTAAATTGGCACAAATAATATATTTATGACTTTTTTGAACTTTTCCCCCATCTTTCCTATATAAGAAAAGTTCATTATAAGGAAATGTAGAATGTTAAATAGCAATTAAACTCACGTATTTTCTGCAATGGCATGGCATATTATCTTGACTTTGATATCGCAATCTAATCTAATATAATATCCTAATTAAATTTCTACTTGATGCTCGTTTTCTGCAGACATATCCATATTATCTCACTGCAAACTCGACCGGCAGTGCTAAATTTGAAGTTGGGCGAGCAAAGAGCCAAAATCAGCAGCAGCTCAGGATCGAGTACCGAAGAGAACGGTGATGCGAAAAAGTGAAGGAGAAGCCGGCTCTTTATAGGACGATGATGACGTACCCGTTGACCAAATTCTCGATTACGGTTGTAAGGAATGCTTCCGTTTATAAATTTAATCTTGGGGTTTATCAAGACCAATGCTACGAACTTCCGGAATCCAATGTTTAAACTCATGCCTATCTCCTGTAATGACATTTTTTATAATGTCGAATGTGATTTCCCTAGCACCTATCATTATTATTGTTATCATCATCACCATCATAATCGTCATCTAATTTACTAATCCATTATAATAATATATAAAAGCTTAGAAGCTGATATATCATGGAATTATTTATGCAACCATATATTTTTCTTCTCGAGCAGGATGAAATACATGAGTGAGCAGTGGGGAGTCCCACCCCTCAGGAGTTCTTCCCTCTATCATTTCTCCATTGACCCTTTTAAAGACTTGCTCAGTTCCAATATGTATCATGGAATCATTTATGAAAAAATAAAGCTTTGAGGGAGAATAGTTCAAAAAAATCCTAAATTTATTAATTTTTTTTTCAATTCAGTCATAAACTTTTCAATTTACCAATTGAATTTTATATCTTTTCACATTTTACTAGTTGAGTTTAGCTCATGTTAGCGGCCGACTTCTGGCTAGGGCAGATCACAACGGCGGAGAAGATTGAGAGGGTGGGGAAGTTGATCGAGCAGCTTGGACTCTTGATGAGTTTTGAGTACTTAACCTTTGAGTTTTTCTAGTAGCATTAGAGGGTGAGATTGATTGTAAAATCTACTTATAAATTGATGCACCGGATTTCTATCAAAAGCTTAAATATGACTACTTATATAAACATTAAGTGATATAATATGTCATAGAACTTATATAACCAATTTTCCCCAGATGTATACTCTGTGTTTTTCTCTCTTCCTTTGATGCCTTTGTTAGAGAATTTCTAGAGCGTGTTCTCTATTGAAATGGTTTAAGGATGAGTGCCTCCGAGGAGGACGATCACAGTTTTTGTGCACTCATCCTTTCAAGAACTAGTCTATGCAACTCGTTTAGGCAAAGATTTGGATACGAAGATTGGATTTGCATCGAAGCATGCGTTGCCTAAGAAGAAGTTCATTGTTTTTCCCTGAGTAATTTGTGTGAACACTACTTTGATCAGTCATCCCGGAACACCTACATAGGCGACGACAGGACACGCGGGGTGTCCGGAGGAGAGCGCTGGAGGGTATCGATCGATGTAGACATCATCCACGGGCCATCCCTACTCTTTCTTGACGAACCAACATTGTGATATAGCTAGTATAAGTACCTAGAGGGGGGTGAATAGGTATATAAATGATTTTTCTCTATAATTGCACAATACTAGACAGTTGATAGATTTGAGACAAACGATAATCAAGGTAAGACTGAGAGAAGAGAAAATTGAACACGAGGTTTATAGTGGTTCGGCTTATGTCAAGCCTACGTCCACTCTTCTGCACTGACATCCTATTGGTTGGATTCCACTATGAACAAAGAGATGTTACAGCGTTGTTCTCCCTTGATCTCTCGGTGTAGATGATCTACCACACTCGCTCAAGGTATCACTAAGTATAGACACTCTTTGTGTATACAATTTCGCTCAAAATGTATCGACTAATAATCAAGGTGCTTCAGACTCTGGAATTTCTCTATCGATCATGCACTAAAGCAACTAGAATATCTTCCTTTTATACTCCTTTATGCCATATCAAAGGAATTCCTCCAATCTACCCGTTGGACGGAATCAATCAAGAAGATCATTCGAGCTATTAAAGGAACCTGACGATAGCCCATCAATCATGTTCGCCCATACAATCAAGATCTTGGTTTCCAAGAATAGAACCTTCCAAGAATATTTCGTCGACCATCGGATCTTCAAACGATCTTGATTATGAATAAAAGAATCCGTTATATTTATCCAGCCAAGAGATCTTCTCTAGAGGATAGAACTAAATCCTCAACCAAATACTTTGGCTTTGGATTGCCTTTGTCACTTTGGATTAGAAAACTGTCAATGAGAATAGTCTTGAGTCTTGAGTCTTGAGTGCCGAGTCTGGTGATATGAAAGTCTTCGGACTCTAAAATGTAAGGTCCGTATTTATCCGACTAGACTAATAGAAACGTTTTGTCGGCTTCAAAATATTCGGAAAGATTTCTCCAACAATCTCCCCTTTTTTATGGTGACAAAACTTTCCTGTAGATTTGAACAACTTTGACTCGCAAAACATTACTAAAGCAATATGGCTATCTCATAAAGATTAATAAATTAACTAGACTTTGCATCCACAGAAAATTGGTTAGTCTTTCATGAGTAAGACCATACAACAACACTTGATATAAATGCAAACAGTCAAACATCAACAGTCAAACATCAAAATCCACACAAGTCAATCAAATTCAAGTTCACACCCAAGTCATACTCAAATATTCAAACACGTCAAAGTTTAAAGAGTTTAAAGAGTTTAAGAGTTCAAATTGCAATTCTCCCCCTTTTTGTCATCATTAAAAAGGTGAGAAAAGAGTCAAGTCTCGCTTGGGAACGCGCACAACTGGAAATCTCCCATCGATTGGACGATGCCTTCCAGCCTCTTCAAGTCTTCCCGAAGATGAGCCACCTCTTCTCCTTTGGCATTGGCTTGAATTTGAAGAGCGAGGTCTTTCATTTGATCTCTGCAGGGTAACAGAAGATGCTTGTCCAGCATTCTTCATGACTTGAAGTTCACATTTCAGAGCATAGATTTGACTCTGCATTTCCAGAAGAACATCAAGGATACGACGAAAATCTGCTGTATTGTCCGTCTGTGTGCTTGCATTTGCTCTTTCGGATGGAGTGAAGGCAGACGATGGAACTTCAGTGTAATCGAGCATATTTGGTGTTGACGTATCATGTCCTTCCTCAGGCATTTGAGAAGCCTGAAAATCCTCTGGATTTGCTGGTGAGCGACTCACACCTTCATTGTTGACAGCATGTGGTGTAGTCCTTCCTTGCTCGCCATCTCCCCCTGTCTCTAGGACCTCAATTGGGGAAGAGTGATGGTCATGCTCTTCAGCGTCTTGATTCCCTTCCTCTGCGGCTTCATCTGCAAACTTTTCTTTTACCGCTTCTCCTTCTTCTTCAGCTTCTTTCTCTTTCTCTTCTTGCTCCTCTGCTTCTCTGTTCTTTGCTTGTCCCTCTTCTTCTCTCTGTTCTTTTTTCTCGCTTCTTTTCCTTTCTTCTGTTGTTCCGTTGATTCGGATGAACGTCCGGTCCTTTTCAATGCGCGAGATAGTGAGATCTTCCTCTTCATCTTCATCCTCCAAGATAAGAGTTCTTTTCATTTTGGATGGAGCACCCATTGGCTTCTTCCTTTTCTCTTTGATGCGTAAGATGCTTTGGAGTCTTCACTTTGAACTTCTCCATTGCCTTATTAAGCTCTTTCAGACGCATTTTTGTCAGCATTTTCAAGCCCACCACCATTTTGTCGCATGGTCGAACACAAAGAGTATGTGGAGGTTCAATGTTCAAATGTCTGAAGATCTTGGTCACAAGACCTGGATAAGGCAATTGGCCCTTGTCCTTCACCATTGCTCTGTACATGTGAAAGAGAATGGTGTGAGGGAGAGATAAATTTTTCCCTGAATTGATCGCATACATCAATTTCACCTCGGAGTTAGACACGTCAGTCTTTGATGTAGACTTTGGCCTGATACAGTTGATCACAATTTTGTGAAGCAAGATGTTGATGACATGCATTCTTGAGTAGGTAACTCTTCCTTCTGTACTCCTATCTTTGACAAGTTCCAGTGTGGTACGAGCGATTGAAACCTTGATTGGTTTATATCGTCCTCTTTCAACTCTAATTATGTCTGCCAACATGTCCACATCTACCTCATAAACTTGATCCCGAACACTGAAGGATATTCTATTCGCATCTAAAAAGCTAAGATTCGAATAGAAGTATGCTGTTAACTGCGCATAACCGTCTGTGGTATCGGAGCAGAATTGCTCAAGTTGAAGCAGATTTAACTTCTCCCTTAAGTTCACATTAATGGCATCCAAGAAATCGAAATCAACACTTCTAGGGTTTATCACCCCTCGTTTCAACAGTCTGAAGAACAGATTCTCCTGTTCCTTCGATTTAAACAAGTCCATCCTTTTTCCCTTCACCTTCGCAGCAACTCCCATTCTAGGTTGAAATTCTCTAAACATTTTATCATCATCGTTCCCGTCAGTCGGATTCAGTCCTGATACACGAGGGTCACTTGGAATATTTGCAAGTGCTTCCTCAGCCTTTCCTTTGGGAGCAATTCCCAAATCCTCCATTCGTCGCAAAAATATATACTCATTCCCATAATTCTTATCTTTAAGGAAATCATCTCGTATAGTTCAAATAAGTCCCAATGCTCTTCGGTGCGATAGAGCTTGTAAATAAAAAGAGGGTTTTGGACTCTTACAGTCTGCGTCCTCGATTATTTCTTCCTCCGGTTGATGACTCACACCTTGTGGGGTAGATGATGAACAGTGACGTGGTGGAGAGTGAATCGGGCTCTATTCTTTGGCTCGGTAAATCTTCCTCTTCGGTGAGATCGAAATGGGTAGGTCCCTCCCTCATTCTCTCGTGGCCCGTTCGCGATTCTTGAAGACTTTCTTGAGGAAGACATCCTTTCTTGTCGTTGAAAGATTCCTTTACTCGCTTTCCCAAGAAAAGATGACAACTTTCTCGAAGATAAACACGAAGTAGAGACAGATTGAGAGGAGAATGCCTTTTAGGGTTTTGAAGTTTAAGCGAGAAAACCGTATATATATAACTCGGTTTAAAAAGGAAAAACCAATCGACACAAAGGAAAATGAACAGACGCCTCTTTTTAAAATCGATAACTGCCAAATAGGAGTTAATCTTTTTGAAAAGACAAGATTCGATTTTCACGGAAATTATAAATTAACTGAACTAATGATCGTACCTTTTCGAGATTGAATATAATAACAACTTACAGTCTATAGCCATGAATGTCTGAGTCTGAGGGTTGGAGAGTCTCTAGACTTTAACTTCCTCAAGCTTCAAAATGTTGAGTTTGGAACAGATAAAATTAAATTAATTTTTCTCCAAAGGCTTTGTGAATTTATCCGCTAGTTGAACATGATCTCGATGAAGTGATGGCGAATCTCTATATGCTTTGCCCTTGAGTGAAGAATTGGATTTTTAGTGAGATTGATTGCGCTGGTATTGTCACATCTGATTTCTGTGCATAAGTCTTCAATTCCAAAGTCTTGTAGCTGTTGTTTTATCCATAGAATTTGCGAACAACAACTTCCAAGAGCTACATACTCTGCTTCTATTGTTGAGAGAGCCACGGTGCTTTGTTTCCTTGAAACCAAGACACTTTGTCCCCTTCCAAGCAACCGGCAAGTTCCCCGAAGTGCTCTTTTATCAACTCTACAACCCGCCGTCTGCGTCCGAATATCCCGGAAGATTAAAGTCTCCCTTCTCAGGATACCAAAGACCGATGCTTGAAGATGAAGCAACGTATTTAATAATACGTTTCGCAGACGAGAAGGGTTCTCTAGGATCGATTGAAACCTAGCACGAGATGTAAACACTCAACAAAATGTCGGTCTAGAAGCGCAAGATAAAGAAGTGAACCAATGATGCTCCTGTACAGCTTTTGATCAACTTTCTTCCCCTCTTCATCTTTGTCTATCTTCAAAGAACTTGACATCGGTATGTCGGTCTTTTTGCACTTTTCCAGTTCAAACCTTTTGACAAGATCATTAGCATATTTTTCTTGGTAAATAAAAGTTCATTCCTTCAATTGTTTTACTTGAAGACCAAGAAAGAATGTTAATTCTCCCATCATACTCATTTCAAACTCGTCCTGCATAGACTTAGAAAATTTCTTGCACAGACTTTCATTAGAGGATTCAAAAATAATATCATCAACATATATTTGAACAAGTAAAAAACTTTTGTTTTCCTTTTTGATAAATAAAGTAGTATCTACTTTACATTTGACAAAACCATTATGTATTAAGAACTTACTTAGTCTGTCGTACCAAGCTCGAGGTGCTTGCTTTAAACCATACAAGGCCTTTTTCGATCGAAGACCGAGTCCGCTTTTGGGTCTTCAAACCCTGGTGGTTGTTCCACATAAACTTCCTCATGGATAAATCCATTTAGGAAGGCACTTTTGACGTCCATTTGGAATAACCTGAAATTTTTATAACAAGCAAACGCAAGTAATAGTCGAATAGCTTCTAACCTTGCTACTGCTGGGTGCGTAAGTCTCATCATAGTCTATTCCTTCTTCTTGCGTATATCCCTTGGCCACGAGTCTTGCTTTGTTTCGTACAACTCTTCCTTTCTCATTCATCTTGATCCAAACACCCATTTAGCTCCAATAACGGTTTTACCTTTTGGTTTGGATGTCAATTCCCGACATCATTAATGTTGAACTATCGAGCTCTTCTTGCATAGCTTCAATCCAGTTTCATCGGATAAAGCTTCTTCTATGCTCTTTGGTTCAATTTCAAAACGAGCCACGGCACTAGACTTTTCTCGCCTTTTGGATCAGTGCAATTCCTTCATTAATTTCGCCGATAATGAGATCTTTGGGATGATTGGACTTATGCTTCCGATTCTTGGTTGATTTGTCTGGTTGATGATCTCTTTCTTTATTTGAATTTTCACGAACGACTTGATGCTGGTCTTCCGTAGTCCGAGATGCTTCTTGAGTTGTAAGCTTTGGAGGGTGCAGGAGCGGTTTCGGACTCTTCATGATGAGTCTGATTTGGATTCATCTTGCGTTGAGTCTTGAAATTTGACATTCATTGACTCCTCCATAGACCGCTCTTCTTGTTATAGACTCAGTAGGCTTTGCTTGATGTAGAATATCCAATGAAGATGCCTTCATATGATCTTTTTCAAACTTACCAACTCGATCTTTTGCATTTTCAATATAAAGCATTTGCAACCGAATACATGAAAGTATGAAACAATAGGCTTCTTATCTTTGAATAACTCATAAGGGTTTTATCTAGAATAGGTCTTAAGAAGACTCTATTGATGATATAGCATGCTGTTGAAACAGCTTCAGCCCAAAATCGTGAAAAAATCTTACTTTCAATTAAAAGAGTTCTAGCCATTTCTTGAAGAGATCTATTCTTTCTTTCCACAACTCCATTTTGCTAAGGAGTATATGGAGAGGAGAATACATGCTTAAAACCAGATTCATCACAAAATTTTGTAAAATCTTGATTTTCAAATTCACCTCCATGATCTGTTTTTATACTTGAGATAACACATTCTTTTCATTTTGAACATTTTTAGCAAATTTTTCAAAATACGAGAAGGTTTCGACTTACTTGCAAGGAAATATACCCAAGTAAAACGGAGTAATCGTCCACAATTACTAGGCAATATTTCTTACCTCCAATGCTCGGGTTACTGGTTGGGTCAAGATATCCATATGCAGCAACTGTAGTACATGATTAGTGGAGACATGATTTATTGGCTTAAATGAATTTCTTACCTGCTTTCCCGAAATACATGGAGTGCATGGATCGTCTTTTGGTATGGTAATTTGGGTAGACCCGAACAAGCTTGCTTTGATGAGATTTTGGCTAATTGCTTCATGTTGACATGCCCAAGCTTTCTATGCCATAAGCTTGCTTCGTCTTGAATTGAGATTAGGCATTGCGATTCATTTGGTTTCACATCCAGAAGATAGATATTTCCATATCTTCGATCCATGAAAGATTGAGTAGAGTCTTTACTGATTCCAGAATATCTTCATTCTTGAAAGAAGATCTTAAAACCAGTATCACACAATTGACTAATGCTGAGAAGATTGTAATTGAGTCCTTCCACTAGGGAAACATTACTTATTGTGAGATTTCCAATTTTCACGTTCCAAATCCCACAATACTTCCTTTGATGTTTCCTCCAAATAAAACTTTTCCTCCATTTACTTGAACAAGCTTTATGAAACAATTTGAGTCTCCTGTCATGTGTCTTGAGCATCCACTGTCAAGATACCACTTTACCTTTTTCTTCATGGAGACCTACATTTAAAATAGAGTCTCAAGCTTTCTTTGGTACCCAAACTTTCTTGGGTCCTTTGGTGTTAGTAAGATAAACAGTATTAGCCCATACTTTCTTAACAGGTTTCCAAACCATAGGACACTCTTTTTCAAAGTGATCTGGACTATTGCACTTTGAACACCTGAGAGCATTTCGACCTACAGACTTTACAAAAACTTTCTTGAAATGATTTTTGTAAGCCTCTCTCGAGGTCTTTCCTTAATTCTTTCTTTCACTTTAGGAAAATCAATCAAGGGAATTGTTTCTGCTGTCATACCTAGACCGGACTTATTGAAGTAAGGTCTTTGAGCTGAAAGAATTTTTTCAAGTTTTCGGACCTATTGAAAATTTCTTTGAAATATTTGATAAGTCAGTTTTTAAAAGGGCATTTTCTTTCAAAAGATTATCTTCATTTTCTTTAAGAGTGGAAATAGTCAAGTCTAGACTTTTAACTCTTTCTTCTAAAACGTTTTCCTTTTGTTTTAGAGCTGAGTTTTCCTTTTAAGTTCGGAAATTCTTTTGAGAGAAGTCTTAAGACTAAAACATAGTTCATCAATGTATTTAGAAACTTTGACAGGAATTTTAAAATTACTTGCCTCAAATTCACTGTTTGAGTATGATCTAGAATCTGTGTCTGATTGTGCCATCAGACATAGGTTGGCATATTCATTATCACTTTCTTCACACTCTATATCACTCCAGGTTTCGGCTTTGAGAGCTTTTCGAAACTTTTCAGCTTTTCCTCTCTTCTTCTTCAGAAGAGGACAGTTGGGTCTGATGTGTCCCTATTTCTTACATTCAAAGTAGACTACATCTTTGTTTGGTTCTTCATCATCAACAGACTTGGTCTGCTGTCTTTGAAAACTTTGTTTCTTTGAGTTGAACCTTCTTCCTTTTCTATTCAGTTTTCTGAATCTTCTTATCATGAGAGCAAGCTCCTCATCGTCCATATTATCTTCGAATCGTATCATCAGAATCATCATTTGATTTTAATGCAATGGATTTCTTACCTTTTGGATCTTCATCTTCATTGATTCGTTCCACTTCATAAGACGAAGAGTTCCAATCGGCTTCGTCGACGAGATAGTGGCATAATTTTTTGCGTCTCTCTTATTGAAGTCTTTATGTGATTCCAATCCTTGGAGAGTCCACGCAGTAGCTTGTTTACTTTCATGGGATCAGAAATTGTTTGTCCTTGATTCTCAAGACCATTGACAATATCTATAAAACGGCTAAACATGTCAGTTATAGATTCTCCTGGTTTCATTTTGAAGGCTTCATATTGACCGAGGAGAATGTTAATTTTGGTTTCCTTCACTCAATCTGTTCCTTCATAGGTGATATGTAATCTGTCCCAAACTTCTTTTACTGTAACACAAGAAGATATTCTGTTATATTCAGTTGGTGACAAAGCATAATATAAAGAGTAAATTGCTTTTGCATTGAGTGCTTGTCTCTTGATTATCTCTTCTGAGTCATTCCACTTTGGTCTCAACGAGTTTCTTTCCCTCTTTCGAAGACTGAAGCACTGTAGGAGTAATTCCTTTTTCTACAACGTCCCATTCCAGAGGATCCTTTGATCATAGGAAAGCTTTCATCTTGTTCTTCCAGATGTTGTAATCATTTCCATCAAAGTAGGGTGGTTTGGTATTGCTTTGCCATTCCATCAGCCCTGGTGCTAGCATACTAACCATTGATCTTTTACTCTGAAGTAAAACACTTTAAATAAAGTGAGTACACGAGCTCTGATACCAATTGATATAGCTAGTATAAGTACCTAAAGGGGGGTGAATAGGTATATAAAGGATTTTTCTCTATAATTGCACAATACTAGACAGTTGATAGATTTGAGACAAACGATAATCAAGGTAAGACTAAGAGAAGAGAAAATTGAACATGAGGTTTATAATGGTTCGGCTTATGTCAAGCTTACGTCCACTCTTCTGCACTGATAGCCTATTGGCTGGATTCCACTATGAACAAAGAGATGTTATAGCGTTGTTCTCCTTGATCTCTCGGTGTAGATGATCTACCACACTCGCTCAAGGTATCACTAAGTATAGACACTCTTTGTGTATACAATTTCGCTCAAAATGTATCGACTAATAATCAAGGTGCTTGGACTCTGGAATTTCTCTATCGATCATGCACTAAAGCAACTAGAATGTCTTCCTTTTATACTCCTTTATGCCATCATACCCGTTAGCACTTACCAAAGGAATTCCTCCAATCTACCCGTTGGACGGAATCAATCAAGAAGATCATTTGAGCTATTAAAGGAACTTTGACGATAGCCCATCAATCATGTTTGCCCATACAATCGGGATCTTGGTTTCCAAGAATAAAACCTTCCAAGAATATTTAAATCGACCATCGGATCTTCAAACGATCTTGATTATGAATAAAAGAATCCGTTATATTTATCCAGCTAAGAGATCTTCTCCGGAGGATAGAACTAAATCCTCAACCAAATATTTCGGCTACGGATTGCCTTCGTCTTTGGATTAGAAAAGCTGTCAATGAGAATAGTCTTGAGTCTTGAGTCTTGAGTCTTGAGTGGTGATATGAAAGTCTTCGGGCTCTAAACGAAGGTCTGTATTTATCCAGACTAGACTGATAGAAACATTTTGTCAGCTTCAAAATATTCTGGAAAGATTTCTCCAACACATTGGGCCTCGATTCGACCGGCGCCCACAGTGAGTTTGAGAAGGTGCACGACATAGTTCGGTCCGGCAGCACCGTGATCCTCACCATCCACCAGCCTTCGTCGAGAATCCAACTTCTCCTCGACCATCTCATCATCCTGGCCCGCGGGCAGCTCATGTTCTAAGGATGTCCAAAAGACGTGACCCTCCACCTCAGCCGCATGGGCCGGAAAGTCCCGAAGGGCGAGAACTCGATAGAGCACCTCATCGACGTCATCCAAGAGTACGATCAATCCGAGTTCGTCCGGACGGGCATGGAACCCCTGCCGCTGTCTGATGAAGAGATGTTGATCTCGACGGTCACACCCACCCCACTTTCTCGTCCCCGCAATTACAGGCATCAAGGGCACGATCAGAGCCACGACCACAGAAATGCCCGGCGATTGCCCTTGCAAGCGAGTGTGCACTCGGCAAATGACGAGTTCGTTCACACCTTGGGAAGTCCTTACAACAATTCATCTAGATCATGGACTCCAAGCTGCAGTGGAGTTGTGCAGGCACTTGGGTTCCCTCCTTCAAGACAAAAGGCCGAGCCAACGATGCAAGCTACAATGAGGTATTAAACCATTTTATTAGATGAAGATATAGCTATTTTTGCAATTCGAAAGATAGTGTTTGGCGCTGATTTCGGACTCTCAAATTCGCTAAGGTCTACAAACGAAAATTATTCTTCACTAGATTTCTGCTCCTAGTGTTTGGCAACACTCAATTCTTCTCCATCGTTCATTGGATATACAGTGCATCACCAGGAAGTTACTCCGCGTACTCAAGCGAAATTCTCCGGGAGACACCGATGCCTCACAACAGCGACTACATCATGAACGAGAACGACTACTTGACCCCGAACATTGGCACGAATGCCATCGGATCTCACCAAAATCTTGGCCCTAAGTTCGTGAACTCATTCTTCCCCGAGACCTGGATGCTTATGCGCCGCAATTTCAAGAACATCCAGCGGACCCCCGAGCTCTTCCTCTCGAGGCTGATGGTGCTCACCATCATGGGGATCATGATGGCGACGATGTTTATGAGGAGGAAGGCAGACAACCAAGGGATCACGAACCGGCTCAGCTTCTTCATCTTCACGGTCTGCCTCTTCTTCTTCTCTTCCAATGACGCCATCCCGGCCTTCATTTGAGAGCGCTTCATCTTCATCCGCAAGACCTCCCACAATGCCCACCGTGCCTCTTCCTACACAATCGCCAGCCTCGTAACTTACCTGCCTTTCCTTGCGGTTCAGGCCGGGGTCTATCCTGCCATCGTTTGGAAAGCCCTGAAGCTCCGCGGGCCATTCTTATACTTCTTGCTGGTCCTCTATGTGTCGCTCCTCTCGACGAATTCGTTCGTGGTGTTTGTCAGCTCGGTCGTGCCCAACTACATCCTTGGTTATGTGGCCGGCATCGGTTTCACCGCATTGTTCTTCCTGTTTTGCTGTTACTTTTTGAATAGCCAACTGGAAGTGGATGAAAAAGACCTCGACAATGACTTACCCGTATGGGAGGCTACTGATGAACCAATACCAGACGAACGCGACCTTTGGGAAGGGCTTCACCCCGACAAAGTCCCGTATAACATCACCGGGAATGATATTTTATCGGGATTCCATATTTAGACACGCGAATCTGACAAGTGGAAGAATGTGCTGATAATGTTGGGTTGGGCACGGTTCTATATAGGATGATCTTGTTCTACCTAGTATTTCGCTTCGCTTCCAAAAACCGGAGGAAGTGATGAAGGCGATGAGCGATTCTCAGGAGTGGACGAACTGGAACTTGAATCATTTTCCAATATGTACATTTGCTTCAGTTTTATGTTTGAGTCCATGCCTTCATTATTTTTCGTGATATCAGCGGTTCGATACGCCCGTGAAAAAACGGTGAATCAAAATTTAGCTATTTATACACCAGTGACTGCAGAAACAAAGGGGAATTTTCTGACATGTAATGCCTTCTTTCAGTTGTGAGCAAGAAATATAGTGAAAGGTTCAGCACCATTTGATTACAAATTTCATACGTTCCAGATGAAAAAATGGTGGATGACGTTGAAACTTTTTGCATGAGAAATTTATCTAAAATGCAGGGTTTCAATTTTTTGCTAATTTCTCGTTAATATTATTTATTTCGTTCTTCAACTTCACATGGCACCGGAGGGGGTCTATCAAGCGTCGCCCGACATTTGCTCATTTACTGGTTTTATTGTCGTTCCTCGCCTTCACATACAAGTGCTGTCCTCTGCCTATTGAACTTAGGATACTTCTTATTCCCGATAGTATTTGATGACTAATATCCTTCGGTCATAGGAACTAGAGGCCTTTTTAATTGCTTTGTTGGTATCTCTCATTCCCAAGCTAGACTGTGCTGCAATGCTTTGCTTTCGAAGACAACAGAGCGGACGACTGACGTGGTAGAATCATAAGTGAGAAAATTAACATCCTGAATGTGCCAAATTAGGAATTATAGTTTATCACGGCATTACTTGTTTTGTATCCTCCATAACCAAAGCTAATAGCCTTTGACAAACGACAGAGAACATAACTTTCACCTCCCGATCATGTCGTGTCTAATGTCCTAGTATAGAGCAAAAGTATTGTCGACGCCTATCTTTTTTTTTTTTTTTTTTCTTTCTCTCAAACAACAAAAGAAAAGGAAAACCACCCGCCACGGTGGCTCAAATTTGGTGGCACCATCGAGGAAGTCTGAGTGTTCGAAGCTCACTGCAACTGCGGGAAGGCTGCCTGAGCCCTTTGACGATTTATCCGGTGGCACGTGTGTGGTGGTAGACGTGTCGCCCGGTGGTTTATCTCATCTGGTCGTGCGGGTTCGGCAGGTCGCCAAAAAAAAAACAAAAGAAAAGGAAAACCAAAAAAAAAAAAAAAAAACGTGAGGGGTCGGGTCTGGCCGAATCTGACCTTGGCCCAACCTGCCTCTCCTCTTTTCCTCTCCTTCTCGCGCAGCCCGGTCCAGCTTCCTTCTCTCTTCAGCCCGGCTTGCTCCCCCAGGCTTGTCTCCTTCCTCCAGGCTGGCCTTCGCGCGAAGGACCTGCAAAAAGAAGAAAAAGAATGCAGCATCAAAAGGACAGGGGGAACAGGACTGAGGCAGAGGAGGCAGGGGCAGGTTCGACCGGGAGTTGGTGGTCGGGGCCAAGCCGGCAGTGGCAGCTGGAGAGCGAGGACGGGAAGGGGGGGGCCGCTGGTTTTGAGGGATTCAAAGAGAGAAACTTGAGATAGAGAGAGGGAGAAGAGAAACCGAGAGTGAGGAATTCGTCTCCCTTCGCCGGTAGTTCGTCTGAATCGTCTCGACCTTCTGGGAAAGCTAGCTCGCCCGTCACCGTTCGTCGCAGCAAGCTCCCGAACCAGGTAACCCCCCGGAAACGCTCCACTTCTCTCTTGATTATTAAGTTCGAGAACGCAAGACCAAACTGACGAAATTCTGAGCAAACCGTAGAAAAACAAAACTTTTTGTTGCGAATAATGTTGATTTGGAGCTTAATATGATGGGTTTACGCCACGAACGACGTTTAATCCGAGCCTGGAAGTGGTATTCCGAGTCGCACATCAACTGTTTGACAAAATGTCTGAATGAAGCACCGAATTTGAGTTCTTAAAAACGATGCTTAAAATCTTTGTTTTGCGCTCGATTTGTCCTAATATTGACTGCGCTTCTCTTTGATGTTGTGGTATATCGTTCGATGCCCGAGTCGGTCATGGATGAATGTCTTCTCGTCAGAAAACCCACACCCTTCGCTGGAGGAGCCCGGGGTTAGAGGCCGCCATAATCAGTCTCTTCATTTTGTCTCGGCGTGCATTTATGTGGTTGAGCTGTTAGAATGGTCGTTGAACTCGAAATTATATATGTTTGGTATCATCGAAGCCGTCGGCGACGTTTGGCGGCGCCCGGAATGATGACCAGCGGTGACGACCGGATGAGAGTCGGAGAGGTTGATGGTCGGCGCCGGACCGGTTGAGATTCTGGCGTGAGTCCTTGTGGCGAAGTCTCAGTTTTGAGTTCGTCCATGAGTAACTTTCGGTGAAGGCGTGGTCCTGGTGAAGTCCCAGGGAAGAAGACGACGTAAAGAGAAGAGAAAAGTAAAAAGGAAAAGAAAAGAAAAAGAAATAAAAAGGGGTGATGAAAAGAAATGAGAAAAGACAAAAGGGAAGAAAGGACGGCAGATGGGGACGTTAGGTGAAGGAGTGGGGAGTGCAGTGAATAGGACAAAACAGGAAAGGACAAAAGAGAAAAAAGAAAGAAAGAAAAACTAAAAAACTAAAAAAATTTCATTTTTATCCGATTGGGTCGGATCCGGATTTGGGTCGGGTCAGCGAGTCGGATCGGGTTTGTCAGGTCCGAACCCGTTTTCCCGAATATTATAATATTAAATATTTAAAATATATTTTAAAAATAAAAAATTGAAAAAAAAATTAAAAATATATGTCAAAAAGTCATAAAAATTCAAAAAAATTTCCGAAAATTCAAAAACTTTCAAAGAACATCAAAAAATTCAAAAATTTTCAGAAAATATTGAAAATTCGAGTTTTTAGTAAAAATTAATTAAAAAAGAAATTTTAGAAAATTAAGGAAAATTAAAAAATTCTCAGAAAATTTCAAAATTCAGAAAATTCTAAAAATTTCAGTAGTAATTAGCTAGACACCAATAAATAAATAAATAAAAGATTTAAAAAAATCAAAAGGATTTGGAAAATTCAAAAATTCAATTTTTCCGAAAAATCCAAAAAAATTCTAAAAATAAAAAATCTTCGACAAGGTTAATTCTTGGTTTATTTTCTCTTGAAAAAAAAATGGAAGTCTTTCAGTTTAGAATCCTATTCAAGAGGTTCTAGTTGTTCTTAAAGACGAATATCCTTGATTGTGCAATTTTGGTATGTTAATTTTGGCTTCCATTTAGTCTAGTTAGGATTAGTATTTATCTTTTATTTGATGTTAAATTTTTGCTCTCCCATGCAATTTATTTAAATGCTTTCCTTGGTTGCTAATTATTATTTTAATGATTGTGCACCCATATGATTACCTCACATATTAGTGAATATGTATAAAATCAATTCAAATTACCTGACAAAAATATATTTTCTTTTAATGAACAAAAATTAGGTACCAAAAGGATACTAATTAATTAATTAGTGTAATAAAGTCTCAACTCTAGATTCTTTAGTTGTGTAATAAGTGAGGTACACTCCTATACCTCACTTGGTTTCTAGCGAACCCCAATAGGCTAGTGTCAGCTTCTTATTGTTAAATGAACAACCCAATGTCGCGCGAGGTATGGGCTTGGGAGAGTCATGACTTAACCATGGGCCGTGAGCCTGTCTTTAAGCAATACTCTTAAACCTACTTCCTTCCCCGAGGGTAGGTCGCGACAAGTAGTAACGTTAAATCCCTTACCTCGGCATGGTGTACCCGACCAATCAGTGGGGTTGAAGAATAGATAGATGGCAGCTGATTTGAAGGGTAATTTTTTTTATTTTTTTTTGTAAAATTGTATTTTGGAGGAAAAGGAAAATGTTCAAATGCCTCTTGGTATTGGAGTATAGGGTTGCCAATGAGATAAATCCAAAAGAAGACAAAGGAATTTATAACTCTTTTGATTGTTTTAATTATTTAATGTGATGAGCCTAAGTTGGCATGTCCGCCCATGTTGGGTCTAAAAGCTTGGCCCACAAAATTAGGGCCCATGGATGGAGGGATACGTTGAAGAGTTGTAACTTTTGGGGGGACGTTTTTTGCTAAAGGGACGCGTCTTTTGGAGAAGATGTATTTAAGGGGAGAAAAGAAAAAGAAAACGTACCTTTTGGAGAAAAAACGTATGCTTTTCTTTTCTCCCTCTCCCAAAAACCAAGGTAACTCGTCCCCCCCTTTAAACTCCTTGGTAGACCGGAATCAAATTCTTCATTGAACTTCAACATTGGTGTTTAATCTGTGGACAATAAGGTACGCTCGATTATGTAGTGTAATTTTCGATCGGTGATACATGTTATTCCTGAGCTCGTCTTTTGCATTCGTTTTAAGGGCTTGATTTAGTGTCGAATCCGGTTTTTGGGAATCCGACAATCCCAATATCTTTCTATTCAATATTGAGACCATTGCTTGATAGAGATGTTCCTTCTCTAACATTCTATCTGGTTTTTCCTTTGTAATTTCCTCTCTATTTCCCTACGAGCACATTGCCCCAATGCTGCTGACCAGAAGTGGTACAAGGTACTTTGGTTGTAGGCCAATCGGCTTTCTTCTATTTCATACCATGACATGTTGGTGCATCAAAATTGGTGGGTCTAATGTGAATCCCGCGTGGATTTGACTAGATATAAACCGTCAAGATTCAATCGAGTACATGTGCGAACTCACTGAATAATTCATTGACCCAAAGAGGATGGAGATGAGAAAGTGTATGAACCGATTGCTAGTGAATGGAATTTGATGATGTTTGAGACTTGGGGATGGGAATTATGTGAATTCCCTTTCGACGATATGCAACTAGAGCCGTTATGATTTGTCAATCAACCATTTTCTTTAAGAATTATTTTCACAAATAACATTTTCTTTCATCAAGAAATTTTCTGCGAAACAAATCTATATTTTAAAATAACTAGATTTACAAAGCAATTGTCCTTAAAGGTGGCCATGAGGCCGTGCCTGGAGCCTCGAACGAACTCACATAGACAAAGCATCAGTTGTAGAAAGACGGCTGGTCCGTGGGGTTTGAGTGTAGAATTTGAGTGTCCATGAGGGCAAATGTGTATTTTTAGGCTGGTGAAATACAAAATATAATTTTGAAATGTGAGGATAGAATTTGAAATAGAGAGTAAAGGTGATTATTATTGTCCCCATCTATTTTTTCTCTTCTTCTTTTATTAACTAGGTGATTCTGACCAAAAAAAAAAAAAAAAAAAAAACTAGGTGATTATAATTTTTAGAGACCATCAGGATTACTCCCTTATCGATATGTATCCGATTCGCATCACCTTCTTCCTATCTAATGGAAAATCTGATCAGCCCTCAAATCGATACTTCTGAACTTACTTTAACAGACAATAACAAATTAAGAGTCAAACCCAAGAGTCGTGATGATGTATTTAGCTAGCAAAATGAACAACCGAAGAGAAATGGTGTGCGAGTCAGCTCTTTCCAGGTTTATTTTTTATGCATTACTTAAGCCAAGCTGAATTGACAGCTCTCTCCTGTTTGTAGCCACTGAATTGAAGCAGCAAACCGATTGATTTGGTCGGCTCTTTCCCTTTTTTTGGTGGAACTAAAGCTTTGCCGCAACTTGGCGCGGGGTGGTGCACCTCTGGCAGCGTCTTGCCCGCAAGTCGTGCAGCGGCAGCGCCTTGGCTTGGCGTGGCGTGGCGTGATCCAAACGAGCAAGCCATAGGACCCCGAACTTGACGAGCAAGATGTAGGCCAGCAGATATGGCTCCCAAAGGGGACGGAAGGTGACATAGCGTTCTCAAATCGATCCTCGAATGGGCTCTGCAAACTGCAAGTCGTGGCTTCTCCAAGGTCGCAATCCGGCAATGTAGCCACCTTGTGGGCCAGGTTAGAATTTATTTTGCAGATCCCAATACGATGGTTCCTCCAGTTCAGTCAGGAATTCATTAATCCATTCTCGCCTGAGCAAGCGAGCTACATCTCCCCTCAGCTGCATCGCCTGGTGCTGTGCTTCTCCGGCGTCACTGTCGCCTGGATTCTTGCAATGCCAGGACGACACAGATGGGTTGGGTCCCTTGGGGTCTCTAATCTGCTCTTTCTCTGATCATAAATTTCGTGCTATTATTGCAATTTAGTACTTCCGTTTGCATGTTGATACCATAATTTTAGTATTATTTTCTTTAGACATGCAGTGTTGATGAGGTGCCAGCGTTCAGACCAAGAATCAAAAGAATAAAAAATAAAACGACGCCCATGGCCGGAGGAGGGTCGTCGGTCCTTGTTCGCGATATGTATGGTGGCCCACCTCCATTGGGGCTCTCTCTCTCTCGCTCGCTCTCTCCTTCGATGCTTCGTTGTTTTCCTTTTCTCAAATTGCTCTAATCTTTAGCCTTTCTTTCTTTAGTTTTTTTTATGAATTTTCTTTTTTCTTTTGGGGGCAACATCATTGCCGTTTGCTTTGAAAAATAGCATAAACGTCACGTTAATATCTTGTGTCATCCCAATTTGGATGAACCTTATAAAGCGTTGGATGACACTATTTTTTTTTCTTTGGTTGAAATAACCTCTACTTTCGAGAAAGTCGAGGAGTTCAATAATTATGAAACCCTTTCATGTGGTGTGTGATTATTTGCTTTGTGGATGTCTTGTGAAAAAAAAAAAATTATAGATTTCAAGATGCTAAGGTCCGATGGCCTCAAGCATGGAACTATACCGTGCTTAATCCAATGGCTAAAGCTAAGGAAATTCTAATAGATGATTGACAACACACTTTAGATCGAATGGATGAAATAATAGATGGGTAGATTCCTGTCTACAACAGCACGGGTCGTAAAACGACCCCACTCTAGATGCTTGATGCTTTATTATGTCGTAAATGCCCGATGATGTATTGAACGTTTATGTCAAATCATATGCTATAAATACATTACTAACCCATTTCCTGATGGTTCAAGCTAATGAGAAAAAAAACTATTGGTTTAGCAAGATATGAGAGAGCAAGTTAAGGGTTCAAATTCTTAGCCCTCTCTCTCAATTTTCTCTGTTTATCTCGTTTAGTTTGCCTGTTGTCCGGTTATCCTGTCATGTCTAGTCCATGCCTATGGAAGTCAAACAATCACAATTGAAGACAAAAATATGCACAATCCAATAATTATAATTGTCCAATCTAATTGATAAAAAGTACCCATGATTATAGTAGAGATGCAATTTTCGAAGAGGATATCATACGAGATTACGAACGAATAAAATTTCCTTTATTGAACTCCAACAGAGCAACTGTAACTTAAAAATACTTTTTTGACAGAGTAATTGTCCTTAGAGAAGACTTCTCTGTCCCAACAAGAACAATGGCCTAAATACGATGGAAAACATGCATAAAAACTACTTACCCAATAACTGATGTCAACCATAATTCGACCACATTCTATCCAAGCTTTCTCGTAGTTATCAACGCAATCAAGTTTTAGTAAGACTTCAACGAATTTCCGATGTCGATGACGAATCGGTATCTAACATCCCCTTTTGCAAGACGCTCCATGGCAGTGTTCACATAGTCCATCGGAATAACCTCAATATCCGCGATTATGCCGTGCTCCGCTGCAAAATCGATCATCTCTTGTGTCTCCTTAATCCCTCCAACAACACTTCCGCCCACTATCTTCCTACCTGTCATTAGTAACAATCAAGAAGTTCAATGTTGCGTATGAGAAGTCGTAATTGTGATGCACACACATTTTCGATTTGAGCTAATATGTATGCAGAAGGCCTAACGTATCAATTTTAATCATAAGTAAAATATAGATGCTAATCTCTTCAAGAAGTATATTATAGTTATTTACCTAGGAGGAGTGGCATAGCAAGTAGCTCAAGGGGCTTGTCTGTTAGCCCAACCATGACAAGCTTCCCATGAGTCTTCAAGAGACCAATCAATGGCAAGAAAGCATGCATAGCTGAGGCAGTGTCTATAATGCCATTCATTGTGCCCATAGCTAACTGCATCAAGAAAATAATTGTGACTTTAAATTACTTTACCAGGTCTTTATCCTACGTGCAATTCAAGAAATAGCTTGCGAGGAGCATAACATACTTGCATCTGCTCTGCATCTTGACTGACCAAAAATGCGTCAGCACCAAGATGGTTCATGGCTTCTTCCTTTTTACTTGGGGAGGTACTGATGACAGTCACCCTAAGGCCCATTGCCTTGGCAAATTTGACAGCCACATGGCCAAGTCCACCGAGCCCAACCACTCCTATGTGCATTCCGGGCTTATCGAGTCCGTAGTACCTTAATGGGCTATAGACAGTGATACCGGCACAAAGGAGAGGTGCCCCACCATCGAGAGGCATGTTATTTGGAAATTTAAATACAAAGTGCTCATCTACGACCATGATTTCTGAGAAGCCACCATAGTTAATCGTTCCATTAGAATCCTCACTATCATTATCAGGGCTAAACTTACCACCATAGACTGGAACCATTTCGGGGCAGTAATTTTCAAGATTATCACCACAATTCACACAGTTGTGACATGATCCAATCATACACCCGACGCCCACTCTATCCCCGACTTTGAACTTTGTCACTTTGGTTCCTACTTCTGTTATGACACCCGCAATCTCATGTCTGCAATGCAATAATCAAATGTAAATTTTTTATACTTACTATGAGGGAGAAAAATGAGAAAAAGGTGATTCTTTTTAACTCATACCCGGGCACCATAGGGTAGGACATGAATCCCCATTCGTTCTTCACATTGTGTAGGTCAGAGTGACATATCCCACAGTACAATACTTTCACAGTCACATCTTGCTCTCTCTTGACCCTACAAAAGATATTATGGAAAAAGTAGGTTTAATGCGTTTTAACACAAACTTTTACGGCCTTTAAGATTTCACAATTGGTTAGTTCGTTGATGTTTTTAAGCTCAGAAACTTATGGTCACTCATATGATTCTCATTACATGCAAACTTTTCCATATCAGAGCCACCTGTATAAATTAAAGGTTTGGACTTAACCAATTAACGAGCTTGCATGATGTTTCATGAGTCTCCGCACCCGTGCCCTTCGATTTTCAAAATTAGAGAGAGAGAGAGAGAAAAAAAAAAAAGACACCAATTATTCTAACTGTATCCAAGCTACTCTGAGTTAGAACCTATTAAACAAGCCAAATGTTTGGATTTAACAAATTCACGGGTCTTGTAGGATGGCCATAAGTCTCTTAATAGTTGGGTCTTCAGTTCGTGCTTTCAGATTTTATAAAAGAGCAGAAGAAAACGATTTACAGCTCTGGATCTTCATAAGCACGCCATTGTAGCTGAATGATTCATCTCAACAGAATCGTACTATGCACACATCGATTCTTCCTGAACTTGACGGTTCTAACTATTCTCGTCTATATATAACCTTTGACGTGAAAGAAAGCTGGCTTAATCCAAGAGATGATGATATCTCCAGAGATGGACAAATAATATGCAGGTTTACCTTCTTGAGAACTCGAAGGGGGAGAGAAGTCCTGAGGAATCTCTGGCTGCCCATCCCAAAACCTTCACTGGACGCTCGTTTTCTGCTGACACTGCCATTATTATCTCCCTGCAAACTCGACGGGGGCTGCTCAGATTTGAAGTTGGCGAGCATGCAAGCAGATTAGCCGCAGCAGCTGCTCAGGATCGAGTATTGAAGAGAAAGGTGATGCGAAGGCGTGAAGGAGAAGCCGGCTATTTATTGGGCGATGATGACGTACCGGATGACCAAATTTGGTGGGCCACGGTCCACTAGATTGAATGAATCACAAAGTATGTATATTTTAGGTTGTGGATACTACCTGCTCACCCCAAGACAATCCTTAAGGAGAAAAAGGAGGAGAGAGAAATGGAAATATCTCCATCTCTCCGCAGTAAGGTGGGCAGCAATTAATTTGCGCAGGCCTATAATTAGGGGAAAATTTTTAAATAAGAAAGAAATTTTTTATATTTTCTGTGCGGAACAACAATGAGGACCACTCTCTAATGCGGAGCCACATGGAACTTTCTGATTGGTCGGGAGCACGCCGACTTGGTGCTCTAGGACCACCTAATATTTTTTCCATAAGAATAAACGAATGCGACTTTATTGAGAACTTCAATTTATTAATTTTAATCTTTTAATTCATTCACATGACGTCTATTTTCTGCGATAACAATTTTGTTGAATGTAATTTTCCTAGCGCCTATTATTATTATCATCTAATTTACTAATGCATTATGTTAATATATAAAAGCTTAGAAGCTGAGTTCTATAATGGTATCATTTATGCAAAATCAAGACTTTGAACAATTCCCTAATCTACTTTTAGTTATTATGTATAGTCTTTTCCTAACTAATTTAAGAACTAATCCCATTAAGATGACATGTTCCGATCCTCTAAGAAACCATCACTAGTTAGATATCCCGGAATTAGATTTCATATTCATACGCGTTATTTTTAGAGCACCATCATTTCAAGTATTCTTTTTATTAACTAAATCCCATATGATAGTGTTATTAGTCGAAATTTCATTTCTCATTTGCTTTTGCTATTATCGATTTAAATGAGGGTCAAAAGAATACTTCATATAAAATTTACCAAAAAAAAAAAAAAGAATACGTCATATAAAATTTAAAGGGTAAGATGAAATTCGCGTGCACCTAGAGAAATTAAGCAGATTTTAATGTGCAATGTCAATCTTGATTGTAAAAGATTCATTAAATTCATATTGCAATCTTTTTGAGAATTGTCAGAAAAATTATAAATTTATTGCATTAGTGCCAATTTAGTCATAAATTTTTTATTGGTATCAGCTTAGCTATAAACCTTTTGACCTAGTGCTAATATAGCATTTCCAGCTAATTTTGGATGAATTTTGTTGACATGGATGCTGATTGGCCTACATGGGCATTGTCGGTGCTCCTATGGACAATTTTTAATAATATTTTATATGTTTTGATTTTTAAATTAATTTTTATTCTTTTTATTCTTTCCTTTTCTTCCTTCTTATTCCTTCATTTTGCTGCCAATCGGCCACTACCCACGGCTGGGTTGGCCTCGCTTGGGCAAGGCTTGTTGTTGCCTACCATAGGAGAGGCTTGGCCGAGCGAGAGCCAACCTCTCTTAGGCCATGGTGACCTTGTTGGGTGTTGCCTTCACCTAGGTGACCCTCGGCAAGGGTTGTCCTTGCCAGGCTAGATTGGGCAAGGCTGACCCTCACCTAGGCCATGGTGACCTCGCCGAGTGTTTGCCCGGTCGAGACTCACCCGTGGTGGGCAACGACAAGGCCAGCTTGGCCATTGCTTGTGGCTGGTGGCTAATCACCAGCAAAGGGAAGGAAGATGAAGAAAAAAAAACAAAAAAATCAGAAAAATAATAAAAAATCGAAAAATATTAAGATATTATTAAAAATTCTCCATATCAATGTTGGCGGTGCTATGTAGGTTAATCGATGTCCATGTTAGTAAAATTCAGTCAAAATTAGCTTGAAAGACTATATTGGCATTATGTCAAAATGTTTACGACTAAATTGATATTTATATAAGTTTTAGGACTAAATTGACACAAAAACAATAAATTTATTACTTTTCTGATACTTTTCCCCATCTTTCCTATATAAGAAAAGTTCACTATAAGGAAGTGTAGAATGTTAAATAGCAATTAAACTCACGTATTTTCTGCAATGGCATAGTATATTATCTCGACTTTGATATCGCAATCCAATCTAATATAATATCCTAATTAAATTTCTACTTGATGCTCGTTTTCTGCAGACATTGCCATATTATCTCACTGCAAACTCGACCGGCACTGCTAAATTTGAAGTTGGGCGAGCAAAGCCAAAATCAGCAGCAGCTCAGGATCGAGTACCGAAGAGAACGGTGATGCGAAAAAGGTGAAGAAGAAGCCGGCTCTTTATAGGACGATGATGACGTACCCAATGACCAAATTCCCGACTGCGGTTGTAAGGAAAACTCCCATTTGGGTAGATTCCTGTTTACAATAGCACGGGTTCGTAGAACGAACCCACTCTAGATGCTTGATGCTTTATTATGTTGTAAATGCTCGACCATGTGTTGAATGGTTTTGTCAAGTCAAATACATTGTTAAGCCGTTTCCTGATGGTTCAAATTAGTGAGGAAAACTATTAGTTTAGCATGATATGACAGTGCATGTTAAGGGCTCAAATTCTTAGCCCTCTCTCTTAGTTTTCTCATGCTTTATCTCCTTTAGTCTACCTTTTGTCCGGTTATCCTATCATGTCTAGTCCATGGCTGTGGAAGTCAAACAGTCACAGTTGAAGACAAAAATATGGACGATCCAATAATTATAGTTGCCCAATCCAATTGACTAAAAAGCACACATGATTATAGTAGAGATGCGATTTTCGAAGAAAATATCATATGAGATTATGAACTAATTAGATTTCCTTTATTGAACTCCAACAGAGCAACTGTAACTTAACACTTTTTTTACAAAGTAATCATCCTTATGGAAGACTTCTCTGTCCCAAAAAGAACAATGACATAAACACGATGGAAAACATGCATTCAAACTAATTACCCAATAACTAATGTCAACAATAATTGACCACCTTCTATCCAAGCTTTCTCGTAGTTATTGACACAATTAAGTTTTACTAAGATTTTAGTGAATTTCCGATGTCGATGACAAATCGGTATCTAACATCCCCTTTTGCAAGACGCTCCATGGCAGTGTTCACATAATCCATTGGAATAACCTCAATATCCGCGGTTATGCCGTGCTTCGCTGCAAAATCGATCATCTCTTGCGTCTCCTTAATCCCTCCAGCAGCACTTCCACCCACTATTTTCCTACCTGTCATTAGTAACAATCAAGAAGTTCAATGTTGCGAATGAGAAGTTGTAATTGTTATGCACACACATTTTGGATTTGAGCTAATATGTATGCAGTAGGCCTAACATATTAATTTTAATCGTAAGTAAAATATAGATGATAATCTGTTCAAGAAGTATATTATAGTTATTTACCCAAGAGGAGTGGCATAGCAAGTAGCTCAAGGGGCTTGTCTGTTAGCCCAACCATGACAAGCTTCCCATGAGTCTTCAAGAGACCAATCAATGGCAAGAGAGCATGCACAGCTGATATAGTGTCTATAATGCCATTCATTGTGCCCATAGCTAACTGCATCAAGAAAATAATTGTGACTTGAAATTACTTTAGCGGTTCTTTGTCCTAAGTGCAATTCAAGAAACAGCTTGCAAGGAACATAACATACTTGCATTTGCTCTGCATCTTGACTGACCAAAAATGCATCGGCACCGAGATGGTTCACAGCTTCTTCCTTTTTACTCGGGGAGGTACTGATGACAGTCACCCTAAGGCCCATTGCCTTGGCAAATTTGACAGCCACATGGCCAAGTCCACCGAGCCCAACCACTCCTATGTGCATTCCGGGCTTATCGAGTCCGTAGTACCTTAATGGGCTATAGACAGTGATACCGGCACAAAGGAGAGGTGCCCCACCATCGAGAGGCATGTTATTTGGAAATTTAAATACAAAGTTCTCATCTACGACCATGATTTCTGAGAAGCCACCATAGTTAATCGTTCCATTAGAATCCTCATTGTCATTATTAGGGCTAAACTTACCACCATAGACTGGAACCATTTCGGGGCAGTAATTTTCAAGATTATCACCACAATTCACACAGTTGTGACATGATCCAATCATACACCCAACACCCACTCTATCCCCAACTTTGAACTTTGTCACTTTGGTTCCTACTTCTGTTGCGATACCCGCAATCTCATGTCTACAATGCAATAATCAAATGTAATTATTTTCCACTTACTATGAGGGAGAAAAATGAGAAAAGGTGATCATTTTTAACTCATACCCGGGCACCATAGGGTAGGACATGAATCCCCATTCGTTCTTCACATTGTGTAGGTCAGAGTGACATATCCCACAGTACAATACTTTCACAGTCACATCTTGCTCTCTCTTGACCCTACAAAAGATATTATGGAAAAAAGTAGGTTTAATGCGTTTTAACACAAACTTTTACGGCCTTTAAGATTTCACAATTGGTTAGTTCGTTGATGTTTTTAAGTTAGTGTTAGCAATGCCACATTGGCCACCCGGCATTCATGTTAGTAAAATATAGTTAAAATTAGCCTAAAGGACTGAATTGGCACTGGATTAAAATATTTAGGATTAAATTGGTATCAATAAAATATTTATGATTAAATTGACACAAATGTTATAGGTTTAAGATTTTTTTTATACTTTTGCTCCATCTTTCCTATATAAGAAAAGTTCATTATAGGGGGTTTAGAATGTTAAATAGCAATTAAATCCATGTGTTTTCCACAATAGCAATGTATATTATTTCGAATTTGATAGTGCAATCCAATATAATATAATATCCTAATTAAATTTCTACTATAATGTTAACAAATATCCACTAAATGACTATTGTCGACCGCGCTTAACACCCGTTTTGTATATTTATAACCTAAGTACCATCAACATGCAACACGGACACGTGACACGACACGACATGACACATCGACACGTCATTTCTCAAAAATGGAGAATTCCGACACGTTGAGATATGTTGTATATTAAATGAATATTTTTATTTTTAATTAATTTAATTCAAATTCAATACTTTTATCTTTCAAAATTATTAATCTCATTTATTAATTTTTCTGATTAAAAAAATCCCAATTGGGGTCCACCCCCACTCCCCTCTTTCCCTTGTCCATTTCCCCCACCCCCAAATTTATTTTTCTTTCCCTCCCCACCACCTGATAGATAGGCTGTCACTTTCCCTCCCCCAAAATTAAAAGTCACGCCATCATTGATGGCCCATCAGAGTCCCCCCTCCCCCCTTTTATTATTTTTGAGTTTCTTATCAAAAACCATAGCTCCTTTGCCTCCTCCTCCTCCTCACTCGCTACACGACCCTTTCCTCTCCTCTTCCTCTCGATCCTTCTCCTCCTCCTCCTCGCCGCACAACCCCCTTCCTCTCCTCTTCCTCTTGATCCTTCTCCTCTCCTCTTTGTCGCACAACTGCCTTCCTCTCCTCTTCCTCTTGATCTCTACTTGCTCTCGGTCCTCATCACAATTGTTTACCGCCTCGCCTTTGGCCCTTTCTCCCTTGCAGCTGTAGCCTCGTCACCGATCCATCGCAGCATTACAGTGATGGCCCTCGCCTCAGTCTATGCTCCTTCTCTGGCCGTCTCTCGCCGTTGCTCGAGGCCTTGTCTTTGCTCCCTCGCCCTTGCCTCCACCCTCCATCATCTTTCGGACACGCGTGTCGAAACATGTCGAGCAAAAGTTGACCACGTGTCGGAAAATCCGACACGCGTTGACCACGTGTTCGAGTGTGTCGACGTGTCTGACATGCTCTGACATGTGTCAGACATGCTCCGACATGTGTCAGACATGGCACGGAAGCACGGGCAACATGTCCATGCTTCGTAGTTTATAACTACGCTCTAGCCGTGTTACTCATGGCTTTGTTGCATAGTGTTGTAAGTTACGTGTCTATTAATAAATATTCACTAATTAAATTTCCACTTTTGACCAAAAAAAAGAAAATTCCACTTGATGCTCGTTTGCTGCTAACATTGCCATATTATCTAGTATTGAAGTGGACAGTGATACTAGACCCCAAAAATAAAAATAGAAATGGATGGTGATACGAAGAGGTGAAGGAGAAGCCGGCCCTTTATACATTATGGGTGAGCATGGTTCGTGTGGATGATTTACACCTTAGAACCGGAAACTACACACTAAGGATCGGTTCCGAAAAATTGGAACCGAAATCCATCGGTTGGTTGCATGGACTCACTCGGGAATTGGTTGGACTGCCGGTTCCAAATAGGCGGTCCAACCGGCTCCCTAGTGAGTCCATAGAATGGGTCCCCAATCCATACAAAGCTTGTTTGGCCTTATATTTAGGTTGAATTGTGAGTCATTGATTTTGATTAAGGATTGAAAATTATAGGGAAAAATAAATAGACAATACTCGTCAACAAAAAACTTAATTTCTTCAAAGGTCATGGTGTGATCCTCTTAAGGTTTCCCGACACTAGAAACATGTGGAGAATTAGACTTCATGTTAAAAGTACTAACCACAAAAGTTAAAATATTAGTCGCTTGATCCATCTTTTTTCAACATCAACCTAATTTAATCATGTGAGTGACTAAGAAGAGATCTAATTATACCCTTGAAATGAGTTGTTGACTCTTATGGACATCTCCAATTGGTTCTCTCCTTTCTCTACATTTGTTTATTTTCTTTTGGTCGACAAAGCAAGTAAATGGATTATTAGAATGAAAAAAAAAAGGTATGAGGTTAATCATATTACACACCAAAGCGACAAAATTAGTCAATAATGTTCAATAACTACAAATATATATGTAAATATATATTTGGTTGAAAAATTACAAATAATTAAATAATTGAGATGGAATTTCTTTTTCTAAATATACATGTATACCGGTCCAATCCTAGTGGGCAGACGGGCAGTTCCACATTTAGAATTGGAAACCGAACCATTACTTATAGGTTCCACCAAATTGGAATTGAGAATTGCACCGACCCTTATGGAAATCGTCGGTTTTGGTCCAATCCAGTCCAATTCTCGGCGGTTCAAACTGTTCTCAATTCTCTTGCACACCCCTCCTTTATAAGGCGATGGTGACATTCTTGCTGACCAAATTAACAACTGTGATTGTATGGAAAACTTCAATTTATAAATTTAATATTTCAATTCATTTGCGTAATATCTATTTTTTGCGATACTAATTCCCTATAATGTCGAACGTGATTTTCCTGGCGCCCATCATCATCATCATCATCATCATCATCATCAAATCTACTAATCCAATATACTAATATATAAAAGCTTATAAGTTCGTTTATCATGGTATCATTTATGCAAAATCAACGCTTTAAGTGAAAAAATGTTAAAAAAATCTTAAACTTACTATACTTTTGTTAATTCAGTCATAAATCTTTTAACTTGCTAATTGAGTTTTAAATATTTTCACATTTTGCCAATTGAGTCTATCTGGTCAATATTATTATAGATAAATCTAATAGTATTTTAATATTATTTTATTTTTCGTTTTTTTTTCATTTCTTCTTCTTTTTGGTTGGTGGCTAGGCTGACTAGCCTTGCCTGCCATAGGCAAGGCATTACCTTTGCAGCAAATTTGACAAGTTTTGGACTTAATTGTAGAAATATGAAAGTTTTAGAACTCAAATACGATTTCATAGCAAATTTTAGGACTTTTGGTAGATTTGTAGAGAGAGAGAGAGAGAGAGAGAGAGAGAGAGAGAGAGAGAGAGAGAGAGAGAGAGAGAGAGAGAGAGAGATTTACTTGAAGACGGGATAGTTTAAATCAATTCAAATGAAGCATCAAATGTAACTAATGTAACAAACAATTGCTTTCTGCATGATCGAACCTCGACCTTCTTACCGGCTTATCGCCATAAAAGAACATGAAAATGCCTTACATCTGACCTAATCTTGTATAGTTTTTTTTTTTTATGAATTTTGATGAAATGGCTATGTGCGCGAATTCTATACAACTGGAGAATTTCAATTCATTCTCGGAGGGCCTTCGAATCGAATGTAGTCGTACATGACGCCTTCGAAGGGTGTCCTGGCTGACGAAGACTGAGCGAGGTAGATGGAGTTGGTCCCCCTGCGTAGGCGAGAGCCCGGCACGTCGAAGCCAAACGTCCAGTACAGACCGTGGATTCCATGCCTCGCGATGGCGTTGTCGTTGCCGAAACGGCCCGTCGATGAGGGAGGTTGCTGGCTCAGATTGTTGACCCCGATCTTCAGAAGGGTTCGAGTAAAGGACAACAATATGGAAATCGATTAGGCGTAAAACGTCATTGATTTAGATAATTTGATGATGATATATGCGGATGTTTGGCGAGTATATTGCTTCATACCGATATGCGAGACAGGGTGGCTGATGCCACTGCCATTTGAAGTCTGTAGGTCCCTCTGAAGTTCACATTTTGAAGATGAAAGTCAATCCTCCATGTTGTTGGCACGTATGTTGAATTTCCTGTTTTCCTGTATATAACGAAAATCAGATATGCGTATAAGTACACGTATACGTATATGTATATGTACATGTATATTGTATATTAATAGAGAGAAAGAGAAAGTACCGGGTGACATGAGCGAAAAACCAATCTCTATGGTAGTTGTCGACGCCGACAGTGTAGACGAGATCGTTTTTAGGGTATAATTCTGAGTACCGGTCCCATAATCCATATTGCCGGAACCTGTCAAATAAAAAAAAGAAAAGAAAGAAAAGCATTCGATGAGCAGCTATAGAAATCTAGTAAATAAAAGGAGAAATTCAAAGTTTATTCGGACTTATTAACCAAAATGGTATACTAAGTTTCATAACCGGCTGTTATTGGGGATTGAATATTGTCGAAGTGTTTGGATGTCCGCTTGTGATTTACCATATCACTTGCTACATCAATGTTATATATCAGATTTTTTTTCTAAAATAAAAAGTTACATCACTATTAATCTCTAGCTGCTTGCCAGGAATAAAAGGACAATAAACATCCAATTATGTATCAATCCACGATGATACGAGATCAATACTACTATCTCTTGAAAATCAAAGTCAAAGTAGATAAACATTGACTAATCGGGATGCAGATTGGAAAACAGTAAACTAATGAATCCGCTTATCATGGCACTCCCAAAAATGGAAATATAGTTGCAAGATTCCGTTGCTCATCATCGAATGACGTGGGCCCCACATATCTAATGGTGGATGATCCTCGTGCACTGAGAATGATTGGAAAAAATCTAGCTGCTCGGTAGGTACATAACAACAAGGTCGTATCCTAAGATAGACCTAGTGGTAAGGGCGTCCTCTTGCTTTTAACTCAGGAATCGATGGTTGTGGGTTCTATTCCAGTCTCAGGCAAGTCATATTCAGGCGGGGGCCAGGACGGTGGGATGTTGTGTTAATTTCACTCCAGATATTTGACTAATTGCAGTTATATATGCGAGTCATGAAAAGATAAAAGGCCCGGCGATAAGGCGCACCTCTCTCCGATGCCGTTTTTGGACAGATTGTTCATAAACCGCGGATTAGGTAAGGGCACGTAGAATTCGGCTGCCGTTCGATCGGGGATGCCAATTTCCCACAACGTGGGACCAGATCGTGGAGGGCTGAAAACCAGAGGATCCACTTGTATTTCAGACCCTGCGCATGAATAATTTTGACATTAGCTTGTAATGAAACCATAAAATTCCAAAGCCCTTTTGGACTGGTTGTTAAATTGAACATAACTAGATAAAGTTTCTACCTCAATAATAAAATGTGATAGCTAGATCAAGATAAGTAGCAAAGACCGTGCGTATACAATAGCCCAAACTTAGAGAAATGGGGCCAAGATAAAACAAAAAAAGAAGAAGAAAAATGTTACATTTATTAAGTTTGTATTACAAAGCTCGTATCTTAAATGACATGATAAATTGTTATCGGATGTTGAAAGTGGCTCACTTATTTAAATGACCTACTCACCGTCTATCCCATCATTGAATATACTAATTATGTAGGTCTGTCTTAATATACTTGACATTCCTTAGATAAAATTTGCCTTGAAAAACCTAGAAATGGTATTGTTCAAACGTCGCGATAGGATGATAGTTACCTGGCTTGACCATGACGTTCAAGTGGTATTTGTAGTCCCCGATGAAACCGGGAACCCATGCATACAAGCCATAAATGCCTGGCCGGACATTTTTAATCTCGAAAGATCCGTTTTCGTCCGCTCGAGTCCAAAACTGATAACCCTGAATCGAGAGGAACAATATATAGAATTATCGGATGCTTATTGACCACGAAATTAACCGGACGCTTTTGGGTAAATTTGTGGCATATGATAAGGGATAAAAAGAAGTTACCTTTGTGTTGGTTTGCCACGAACCGACCTCTCCCGGTGCTGCCAACCCTACGTATGCGGAGCCCGCCGCCATGTCTCTATTCTCCATGTATCTGGATTAGGAAATTGCATTTGTTCAGCTCCTTGAATATAAAACGAGATTTTTTTTATGCAAATGCCACAACGTTTGAGGGAATCGAACCTGTCCCGGACCAACAGTTGACCGCTGACGGTTCCTCGTCCGGCTGCGGAAGGATAATCATCTGAGCTGATGAAGTCGTAGGGCCAACTGGCAGTTTCCATCAACATCTGATCACATAAATCAAAAGCGATTAATGCATCCAACGAAGTAATAGAGAAAAAAAGTTGGTCATTGATCTGAAATTACCAAGATTTCAAGCAAGAAAAAGAAAATGTAATACCTGTCCTTTTGCGTCCGCCCAAAGCTTCGATTGGTCTTCTTCAGGCGACACCGAGTTGACGTAGACCATGAATGGTCCGTAAACCTTCTTCCACGCCTCTCCGTTCCGGAAACTCATGGACACATCTTTCCCCGCATAGTGATTGCTATAGAACACCTGTAGAAAGATCAACAAGGCTCATTCGACGCTTCACTTAGTACACAATTCTGCTGACCAATTTCGATAAACCTGGACTATTCTTTCATCAAACTAGTCTTCAGTATGAAGGAACGTCGACGCACTCGGGCCAGATCCATACCCGTTCTTAGCTCGATGAGTCGGATAAGCCTGACCCGTGACCAAAGCCGCGACGGTCTGCGCCGGAAGCCCATGTCCATGTGGGTTTGGAGCTTATTTTGCGCAAGGGAAAGGGGAGGACGGGTTACTTACGTTGAGCGTGGTCGGGCCAATGTGGGAAGTGAGGTCTTGCTTGACAGGCCCGGCGGTGTGAGACTCGTCGCTGGGGGTGATCATCCAGAATCCCACCGGCGGATCGCTGCTGATCCAGCCGTGCACCTTGTTCTCCTGGTTCTCGCACGAGTATTGGTACTTATCATCCACCTGCAATCCACCCACCGGCATCGGATCATCGCCCGAAACATAAGCATTCGAACCGCGAGAGAAGAGCATCTTGTGTATCGTATAGATTGCATATCGTTGTGGGGGGTTTTTGTCTATAGATGCGAGTTGGAGAGGTTTTTTTTTTTTTTTTTTTTTTGGTTTTTTTGGAATTTTTTAAATGATTAACATCAAACGCATAAACGAAGCCGATATAGTTCGAGTTTACCTCGCCTTCTAGCTCGGAATTGGATGGACCAGTCAAAAGTACAGCTTCCTTGTAGTCTAGCACACGACCACTGGCGCGATCTTCGTCCGTTGGCATAACCCTTTGCCTCTCATCCGATATAGCCATATAACGAAACCTAACAGAGAGCGACGCACAATAATCGCCAATCAATGACCCCGTGAAACGCTCCAATCCCAATCAAAGGAAAATGGGAAAAAGCAACATCCAAGACTTTTCCTAATGAAAAATTTCTTTCGTTATACAAACATTACGCAACATTTCGACGTGATATCATGTTTCATTATTTACGGTAGATTAAATAAGATGATTTTTATAAAGTCCTTACTTTTGTCCGTTGAGCTTGAAAGCAATCCGGGCTTCTCCGATGTCCAAGTCGGGCCATCCCTTCGGGTGGTTGAATATCGCGTACCCGTAGAACCCTGAACTCCCACGTCTCACCACAAATCTGCCCCCAAGTACAATCGCAATCGACTATCAGCAGCACTTCAAAATCAGATTGATCAACCTTTCTTTTTTCCAAATTAAATGAACAAAAGAATGCTTTGGCTAACCTCTTGTCGATGATGAGTGGCGCCAAGTACGACTCGGAAGAATTGCTCCAGCTGCTTACAAACGACAACTCCACTAGGTCGTCGGTGCTTGCTACCACCTTGAACGTTGTTCCTTCAATCCTATTAAAACAATCCCACCTTTTAAAACTGTAATTGGTTTTGGCTACCATGTTATCTATTGAACTAGTTGACCTAACATGTATTTTACATTAATTTTTGCGTGTCATCCACATCAGTTCCCCTTGAAAATTAAAACATCCGCATGGTTTCGGGACTATGATAGGTGCTAGCATGAATTGACCTAATACGCGCTTTTGCACCCTAATTTTATAGCTTAGTTTATGGAGTTATATAAGATTCTACTAGCAATAAAGAGCTGCTTTGAAAGCAACCGATCTTTACCTTGTAAACATGCTAGCTTCCTCTGGCCGGTTCCACACAATGTCCCAGTACCTGAAAGTAACATCAGCAAAAACTCGTCATGCGTTACTAAAGAATTTTTTATGTAACAAGTAAAATGTTCAGAAAAAAATTCGTTCCCTTCTTCGGTCAAACAGCATAGAAACTAAACTATGGTCCAAAAATCATTATAAAAATAAGAAAAATTTCGCGACCCAGATGGGAAAATGACGATGAAAAATTCTACATAGTTTCGGCGAAAAATTGACCGGAAGGGAGAAATATAAATAACCTAATCTATCCATGGTCAACGCTGACGTTTCTCAAAGACTATAGGAGAAACGTTCTCGTTATCTATGTTCCTGTGCAGTGTTTTGGTCAATTACTGCGGTCGAATTAAACTTTTCAAAAGATCATTATTGGCAATAACTTCCGAAGAACGGCATTCAGTCCAAGACGGAAAATAGAGTCGGTAGCTTTCAAGGACGAAAGCTTCCTTGCGTCCCGCATACGCCCCACTGTTTTTACCGACGACTGAGGATTGAGGATTCTCCCGGAGCGATTGGCTCGATTTGCAATCTCTTAATTTCGGGATTACATCATCGTGGAGAATAGACGTGCGGGGGGTGAATATGGCTTCCAGATGAGGTTGACTTGATCTCCAATAGGTAAGTCGGAGTCGATTAATATTCCGTGAATTATAAAAAATTCCTGATCCCTTCTTCTTCTTTTTTTCCAATTAGAATATGCTCTTTAATAGCAATTTGATTTGTTATACTAGAAGCGACTTTTGCACAATCACTGCATTAAGTCCTAAGGAAGTGGGTCTCTTTCGTTTCCAAATGAAGATTTAAGGGGCTTCCCAAGATGACAATATTTACTTAAATTGACCAACAAGAATAGGAAACTATTAAAATATGAAGAGAATTTGTTTTTCTTTTCTTTTAAAATCTTAACATAGTAATAGATATTACACTTATTTGGTAATATCTAAAGTAATAAGAAATGAAATTAACTCTACAAGAATGATAAAATAATTATATCTATAATTCATGTAAAATTGACTCTATTATATCTATGAAAAGATGAAACGATTTAATGTAAGGGAGTGAAAGTGCACATTGATAATTGATACATACCCTCTATCGGCTTCTTTATTGCGAGCCTCAAGGAGGTTATCAATCCCGTTGAACTTTATGCCCGTAACCATCCCATCTGGATTTGAGAACGTGATCTCGACAATCCCATTGTCCGTCACCACCTGAAAATTACTCCCAAATTAATTATTCAATGAACAATTTTTCAGTAGAGGCTCGATAAATTCAATATTTATTATTTTCATTGTTAATAAAATATCTTGTTTCTGAAACATTCAATTAACGTTGAGAATCTGTATTAGGGATCACATATCTAAGTTTAGAGTATCGAACATGATATCATTAAATAATATTGAGAATAATTTTCACTATCTTTTTCATCTATGTCGAGAATAATTTTCATTTTTGAGAAGTATATATATAATTATAATTGTATTACTTATGGACCTACATAACATAAATGATGAGGAGAGGAGGTGTTGAATCACCTGATTATTTTGCACTTTCAGCTGGACCCCAGGATATTCGTTCCCTCGAACTTCTCTGCAATAATAAGGAAATAAAAAAAACGTCTTTCAACCAACACATTCCGTATATCATTTATTATTTGTTGGAATCCGTTTCCTCTTTCGTCAAAATATAAGAGAGTCGTCAACCAAACACCATCTCCCCCCTTTGACTAACGATAACGAGATCAATAAACAAAACCCTAAAAAGAGCTCTCTCTATTCGATGACGTCTTTAGAACAACGAGAAGCAGTTGGCCTATGACAGGAACCTGCGAGGGAGCAGTTGAAGGGATGGGTGTTTTCTGATTCCGACATGTGCGCGTTAATGTCAAAGTTTGGTGCTCTTAATCAGCATTTTCCAGCAATGATTACAGGCCGTTACCGAACGAATGTAAGGAATAATCAACGAGTGCTAGGACTAATCCGGTCTCTATTTTTTCATGGTCGTGCACGGAAAAAATGGTGAACTGAGCTGAAACCTTTTTCTTCGCGATTTGAGCAGGCTGGGGTTCTATGGCTGACCAAACTGACCATAGCATTTAATGTGGTTTAATATGCTCTTAAGCTTTGCTATTAAACATGGCAATTAAGTGCAGTAGTCTTGATTACCATTGAAGGACGGTCAAATGGTCTTCTTCAACTAAACGATACCTTGAATGGAGAACACAGGATTTTTTTTTTTTTTTTTGATCTCGGAGAACACAGGATTAACTCGCTGCGTTCCGTTGCTTAACAGGATTTTTAACGATCAAGGCCCATAAATAGGCGCATATAAAATCATTGAAAGATCAGAAACCGTAAGTCACTCATAAATTTCATTCTCTCTCTCTCTCTCTCTCTCTCTCTCCTGCATGAAAGACTAAAACGTACGCCACAAGGAAAATACCTTACTGTCGCCACCACGGAGCAAGCCAAGAGCAAGAAAAGCAAGCGAACTGCCGCGGTCAACCACCCATGGAGCGAACCCTTCTGCCACGGCCGGAAACCCATCTCCTCCATAGCCGCTGCCGATGAGAAAATCACCCGCAAATCCAAATTTAACGCAGACCCACAATCAAGAGCTGGCCTTTCTGCAGAGATTGGAAATAAAGAGAGAATTGATAACGGTTTCTTTAGAAGGGGTAACCTTCGGAGAGGTGAAAAAGAAGAGACGAGGCTACTCTTTCAATATGAAACACATGGACATACCTTTATATATGTACCGCCTTTAAAAGATTTTGAACAAACCAACGACCTCTTGAATGCAGAGGCAAAACATATCCGGGTAGGCTTAACCCCCACAAATACGTCGCCCATTTATAGTGCATGGTGAAGCAGATATGTGTTGTTGAACTATGACTTGTCCTAACTAGAGTTGTCGTCGTTTTTGGTGGGGTTAGGACTACAACTATCGCTTCCACTCTTGGTATGTTTTCGTATCCAAGCCGGGTGGGTAATCGCAACGGTCATGAACTTCCCAAGTTGCCCCTTGATTATTTGACAAGCCGAGTACATGAAGGGCTAATGACTAAGGATAGTATCGTCCTCAAATTATAGTTAGGCTACAGTGTGAAAAAGTCCGTGGAGGGTTCACTTAGTCCGAATTGAATATTGGATATACATGGGGGTATGGACTTTTGCCAAATTCTTGACGAGTTCGTATTCGCTTTTTCCTCTGCGTCGTTAATTTCATAAAGGAAATTATCGCCGAGAAATTCGGACATTCCAAGCATTTGCGCATGTTTTGGTCCTCTATGGGAATCTGGGTCTATTTTCCGTTTTTCTCACGGTTGATGTATTCTGGTTTTGATGTGCTGCTTTTGGACCAAGCGAAAATAACGTGGGTGTTCTTTCATGGACCATGACCTTTCACATTTGATGTCTTGCAAGATATTTCAAATTTCAAGGACGATAATAAAAAAATTATTTTCCTAAATAAGAACGACTTGGACCATTCTCTTCGCTCAATATTTAAATTCTTTTTCCTTAAGGTACCATTTTGCAATTTACGTTGTCAGCATCTACATTTCGTTTATAACAGTCAGTCTCAGAATTAATTTGCTGAAGAAATAAATTCACTTGCTAAAAATAGGGGACTGCGTGTGTATTAGCCCCGTTCATATAGTTACTTCGTTGAATCGGTAGTGTGAAAAAGTTCCTTTTTCTTTAAGAGAGACTCTTGTTTTTGCCCAGGACTGATATGTTCATGGACGAAATTACCTAATGGGTACTTTATATGCTAATTATATTCGTATTTACCAACTACTCCACATAACCAAGTCGTACATGCTCCCGATGCATGTGAGCTCAACTCACACCCATCATCTGATCAAGTCGATAGTACATGATGGCCAACGTCCATTGGTGCATGTTAGCTGACTTTGTAAATGCATTTCGATCGACAACTCTACAGGAACAAGTCTACAAACTCTCATTGCGTATGCATGTGAGCGCAACTTATATCCCCCATTAGATCATTTAGATCCTACATGAGGACCAACATCTAATGGGGCATGCTTGTTGGTTTCGTACATACATCTGGAGCATCCAAGAAATTTTCAATTCTTCAACTAGCTAGTTTATTATCCTTGCTCTTTCTCTTTCAGCATTGAAATTTTTTTTATAGGGCATGTTAATCTCCATGAAAAAGAATTCAACTTTCTAGATCCGTTTCTGATTATATTCAATAACATGTTAACTAGAGGCATGGGGATCCTGGTTGATAGATAGAAACGAGATATAGGAGAAGATATGCTATCTCTAATTCTAGTCCAATCTAAAGATAAAACTGGAATTGAAAATGAAAAGAACTAATTTATTAAGAAAACGAAAGTCGTTAGCAATATTTTCTTTGTGGGCGCATGGTATGTACTAAACAAAAAGAATTCAACACATTAGGTGGTTCTTATAACTTCATCACTGCCTTCATGAGGATATCCCCCACACAAGTTTTGCTAGTTTAGGACCATTATTATATCGTCAACTTGGCAACGGTTTGCTATATTCCCATTCTTGTCTTTACCCATGGTCTAGTGGAGATAGACTGAACCGTTTGATGTCCGTCACTCGACTACTGGGCTGAGTCTTTGTATTCTGCTGAATCCTTCTGGGAAAAGTTTTTTTTGAGTTCCATTGCAATTCTATTACGAGAACGAATGGTAATTATCCGATCAAAAAGTATCCATTGGTTCAACTTTACATTAGATCTGCTTCCACAATTCACTAGTAACGTCTAGTTCAGGACTCGATGTGCTAGTCTCAACATAATTTCATTAGCATAAGCAAGCTCACGTTCCTCAGCTCAGAAGAATTATGTGCCAATATGAACGAGGGACTAGGTTTTTATATGTGGGCAATGACATTTCGATGGGTTGCAGAGGCTAAGGACATATGTAATTGCTGTTTGAAAATGTAAAGTTAGAAGGGATATCAAATGTCCCTTTATAATTTTTTTTTGGTATTAAGAGCTTGTACACATGCTTCCAGAGCCACTCGATTAGCTATGGAACCTTGTGCATTTTCCCAAGAGTGTCCTAAAGTTTCACCGTTGAATTATAGTTTGTCACAAATTCCTTTTTTGAGATTAATAAAAGAGCCCATTTCTCCGAAATATTAACTTATTTAGCTAGACTCACCTTCATTTTAAATGATTAAGTCAATGAGTTTTGAGTCATGTAAACAACCAAGTATTCCAAATCATATTAATTTTTCGATGAGAGACTTTGTCTAGCAACCCTCGCATGTCCACCTCATTAATATATGCAAGTGTTTGACGAACAGGATTTTCTCAGTGACAGAGCCCACAAGAAGAAGCTATTCAAGTTAGTTATTGGGGAAAATGAGAAAGGAGACTGGAATCCCAGTCTTGGTACCCATAATAAAAGTCTTCCCAATTCTAGAACCTATAATAAAATTCCTTCTTTTCAACTGGCAGGGTTCACGTGATTAGGGCAAGAGAAATTTTTTAATTTATGAATTGAAGGTCACCTATTCAAATCTCTCCAACTACATAGAATTATTTTAGGCCATAGTCACCTGTATAAGTCAAATTTTAAATTAATCAGTTTATGTACTTGTAGAGTATTTCATGACCTTTATGTAACGGAGTCTTGTGCTAGTGCCATTAAATTGTGAACACAAGAAAAAAGTTTCGAAAATGTTATCGTTTTTCTTACAAATACTAAAAGTCGTTCATCTCCATCTCACTTAAATCGTTAGATAAAATAATCTTAACGTTGGGATGGAAGGCAAAGTCAAATCACGTAATGAAAAACTGATGAGATTCTCCCTTCCTGTCTCTCTCAAGACCGTTGCCTCATCGTTTTTCTTACAAATACTAAAAGTCCTTCATCTCCATCTCACTTAAATCATTAGATAAAATAATCTTCACGTTGGGATGGAAGGCAAAGTCAAATCACGTGATGAAATACTCATGAGATTCTCCCTTCCTTTTCTCTCTCAAGACCATTGCCTCCAAGGGGTTTGGTCGAACACATTTTTTGCGTAGCTGTCGAAATGGCCTTTGAAGTCCACGTTTCAAGCTGAGGATTGACAGGACTTGGGCCAAATCGCAGACGACTTTTGTAGACGACCGTCAGACCTGCGAAACCCGAAACCCCCAACAGCTGCACCTTTGTGAAGTCGGCCAACGTGAAAAATGTTTTCAAGAACATGTCAAGCATACAATCTATGAACGGAGAAAAGACGTGCCTCCTCCAGTAATGACAGAACTCCATTAGAAATATTACAGGCCAAAGGAAAATGTGATCCAAGCATGAAATCTTCAGCAGTTGAATTGTCTATGCTAATCTTCAACTTCCTCTTGGCCAGAAAGAGAAAAATCAAATCAACTTCCTCATTCTGGTCCTCTGTTTGTTAAAACTTGGTTGTTTTCAGCTAACCGAGCAGCAAAACTTTGCTTAGAATAGATGGTATAGTCAGGAGCCATTAGCAATAGCAGACCAAGCGAAGAGAGAAAGAAGGGGGAGGGGGGGTGGTGGCGCCTCCTTTCGGTGCTTGATGCAATTTTTACATAGCAAAATTTCAATATTTCGCGCCTCCGGATGAGTTAGGCACTGCAATTTTTTACCTTGTCATTAAATTTGGTTTCTACATCCTTGCATGCATCGTTTAGATGTGGCTCTCATTTTCCATTGGAGATACCTTCCGAGATCAGATAAATTGTTTGGATAAATTTTAAGTCACCATATAGTTTCTTTGGGGGATCAGGTTTACGAGAGAGAGAGAGAGAGAGAGAGAGAGAGAGAGAGAGAGATGTAAGAGTGTTTCAGGAATTCTTTGATTTTGTAAGTGTTGTAATGCACAACAAAATCTCAATGATCCGGGGAGATCGCTAAGAAGGAAGGTTAAGTTCTAGCCCATCAAGATATTTTGTTGAACAAGAAAGTCTGCTGCCTTCTGTCTTCTTTGGGCGGCTGCTCTCTTCCGAAAGAACCTACAAAGTCGTTCCACAGAGAAGAAAAGTCAAGATGTAAAAATCCTTTCTTTTACTTTTCCTTTCTCTGACTTCTCCTGGATTTACATATATGGAATAAGTGGTCACTTCTTTTCGTATGTATCCGAAAGTGCCTCCCCCTGTACGCAACATAAGGAAAGTCCAATAAGTCAAAGGGTCAAAGATAACCTTCTTCAACGGAAAACAAGGTCAACTTCCGCGCCCAAAGACTCCAGATTTGCGCAGGATTAAAAGACTACACCAGATTTAAAATATAAAATATCCAATCCCCTAAACGTGTTGAGTTTCTTCAAACTCAAAATATAATTTAACAATTAAGGGATAAGTGAATAGAAGTCCTAAAACTTATAACGAAAATGCAATTGAGTCATAAAACTTGTAAAAAATGCAATCAAGTCCCGAAACTTGTCAAATTATTTCAATCGAGTCATAAAGTTAATACTGTCAACCTTTTTAATAGAAAATGTTGACGTGACACGGACGTGACATTTAAAATGAAAATTTATTTAAATGTGGCTTTTTTAAAATTGTTTTTTATTTAAATTAGATTTAAAAACTAAAAAGAAAAGCTAACCATGGCGGTTGCCAGCCCCCTCTGTGATGGGCGGCGGTGAAGGAAGCGCCGGCCATTTTTTTTTTTTAAATTGATTTGTTTCTTAAATAAATTTTAGCTTTTCTTTTATAGTTTTTAAATCTATATTTTTAAAAAAAATTGAATAAAAAATAATTAAAAAGAGCCATGTGGAAAAAGAAAAATTATTTAAAATCCACTTCTGCGCTACGTTAGCATTTTCCGTTAGTAAGTTTGATGGTGTTAACTTTAAGACTCGATTAAAACAATTTGACAAATTTTAGGACTTGATTGCACTTTTTGCAAGTTTTAGGACTCAATTGCATTTTTATAACAAGTTTTAAGACTTCTATTGCACTTATCCCAACAATTAACTATGATATGTCTTCCATATCTCGATTCCAAGAGTTGATTACATTAGATCCTTACTCATTGTCTCGCCCAATCTCTCTTGGTGATTTTTCTCCTAAAAGAATTCATAGAAAGGACAATAGACACTTAAGATGTTACGTGTAATACGAAAAGACAGGCCAATTGGAATGTTTACATGTAAACATCGAACAGATCTTGGCATATCTGGTACTCTGGCACATATGCTAATTGAATCTATTTTTTCTATCCTTAGGTAATATCTTTCCTTAGAGCCTCGAAGTTAAGATGCAGTATTTTCAGATTCCATATTGGCTTTATGTATTTATTTTGTTAGTCTCCGGGTCTTCAATGAAACAAACATTAATTGCATTGTCCACAATTGAGTCTGAGTACATCACTCTTGGTAGATGTTCGCTCCAATTCTTCGGATGAGGTGACAATCAAGGGATTACAAAATTTCAAAATTTCCATAAAATGCAACGATACACGTGCTATAGATTTGATGCTCGATACAACATTTTTGGACCAACCATATCAGAGTTAGACACCATGTCATTGGAGAAAAGATGTCTAAAAAATCTTAAATCTATTACACTTTTATCAATTTAATTTAAAATTTTTTAATTTTATCAATTGAGTCATAAACCATTTCATGTTTTTGCCCATTGAGCCAATTTTAGTCAAAAATAGTCGACGTGAACATGGGTCATTCTATGTGACAAGACTGATGCTAACGTGAAATTTTAATATTTTTTTATTCTTTTTTAATTTTTCCTTTTCTTCTTTACTCTTTTTTTCTTTTTCTCTTTTTCCTTTCGCCAACCACCGCCATGCCTAATCAATGGTGGGCGAAGGTCGCCGACCTCAAGCAAGGAATGCCTAGGCCTAGGTTGGCAGGAGGTGCCCTTGCCTGGGCAAGGGCAAGGGTTGCCCTCACTTGCCTAGGCGTCACCGACCCTCGCCAACCCTGGCCCTAGTGTCCCTCACCCGAGGCCGGTGAGGGCATCCCACGTCCAAGACAAGCAACCTTCGCTGGTTATTAATGAGACTCAATTGGCAAAACGTTAAATGTTTTAAACTAAATTAGCAAAAATGTAATAAGTTTATGGTTTTTTTAGACAATTTTCCCTTTTATTATGGACCATGTGCATAACCATAGTGTGCGCACTGAGTTCGTAAGCATGATCCAGTTTGCCAGTTTTCTCACTAAACCTCTTGGTAATAATAGGCTCTATTTTCCAGGGATGAAATTGGTTTTTGTGATTCCGTTGGTTGATATTTCTTTTCCTATATGCTTTTAATCCCTATGTAGAAGCTTGATAGAAATATGGAAGGTCACTTAGTTTTATCAATTAAGTTCTGCACAAGACCGTTTCTCCATTTGCCACCCAGAGTCGCGGGTTTGCCCCCTTACATCCCGGGTTTCCTTTGTCCTTCGTTTTGGCAAGAACTCAGTCGATTTCCCCATGAACCTCGTTGACAGTGATTGATTAGTATTTTCCTTGTGGGTGTTCACACGATCCAGCTGTTTTCTTACCCACGAAGGGTCAAATCACGCAAAATCAAGAACCCTGAAATCACACGTCTTCCCCTGATCTGTCCCGCGACGATTCTCCTTTACAATAGCCAGCCTTTCAGTCAATTCTAGCATGCCGTCCACTCCATTTCCTCGCCAAAGCTTGAATGGAACAGCCGCGTCTGATTCCAGTCTTAAATCAAACTACGATTCAACCAACCCTCCACGCTTGACCAGATTAGCGTCTCTTACCCATCTCTCAACTCCTTTCACCTCTGAGCAGATGATTGATCTCTGACCCCATGATCAAGGAGACCGAGACCGCCACTCATACAACTCACAGAATAGTATCTAGAAGTCGCAGCGAGAGAGGATTAGAGAGAAGGCGTGAAGTGGCCCGTTGTGAAAATGAAAGTGGGAATTGGGGAGGCTTGAAGAAGAAAAAGGGCAGTGGAGACAGCGAGTTCGATCATCTCCAAGTCCAGAGCCACTCCCAGATGATAATCCTCACGAACATGAAGATTCTTAGGAATACACAGTAGAAGCCCGATATCTTCTTTTGAGAAGATCACTAAAAAGGAGTTCAAATTTGAACTTGTCAACGTATCTAATCGGACCTATTTCACACAAAAATTTAAGTTAATGATTTATAGGTTAATTATGATATATTAACTACTCTATAGCACATTAATTTTTTTACATGAGACTTCTTTCTAACATAACTCATACATACATCCCAACAATCTTCCCCTCATGTGTGAGTTATAGTGTTGAGTATGCTCCCTCTTAATTTAGGTATCTTTTTACATAACTTATCTCAACTTGAATATTTAAGTCATTGCAATGAACAAACAACTAAGCTTAGCAACCAACCAACATGAACTGCTAACTTGGGATTGCATCACCCATGGTTTAGTTTAGGTATCCTTATCTCCAAGTCATTACAATGCACCTGCAACTATGCTTAGCAACCAACCAACATCAGTTGCTAACTTGGGATTGCATCATCCATGGTTTCTATCTCATGTTACTAGACCAATTGTTTCCCCTTCACATGTGAGCTCTAGTGTTGAGTATGCTCCCCTTTAATTTAGGTAATATTCTACATCAACTTATCTCATCACCCATGGTCTTTACCTTGCATTACCAGACCGACTGTCCATGTTCTTTCTCTTGCGTTGCTAGGCTAGACCAATTGTCCATGGTGTCTTTTCTCGCTACACCAACCGTGATGGGAATTTTCACTTGGAACAAGTGTTGATAATAATATTTCCTTTTTGAGATATTTAATAAACATCAGAACATATTCGAGGCCTATCAATTAACCATTGGCTTTGATACCATTTGTTGGGATGACACATCAAAAGTATAATACATTCTTCTAAGGAGATCATTGAGAGGGAACCCAAGTTTGAACTCATTAATATATCCAGTTGGATTCACTTTCACTTAATAAGCCTATGAGTTATGGACCGATTATAATATATTAATTGCTCAACACCACACAAATTCTGTGACGTGGGACTTCTCTTTAGCACAATTTACACGTGTATCCTAACAATAAATGGCTACATGTTTTCTCATGTCTTAGTTAAAAAGGTATTATTTTGACATTATTTCAACATAAATTATGTTGTTTTCCCTAGTGTGTGTCCTTTCATAAGGCTTATTTTCACTTTAAATTTGTTTTTAACTAAATCCTTAAACATTTGCTTATAATCAAGTTATAGATAATTAAATTGTTGGGCCTTAGAAAAGTATTACTTTGACATTATAACAGCGGAAAATATGTTATTTTCCCCCATTGTGTGTCCCTTCATAAGGTTTACTTCATTTTAAATTTGTTTTTAATAAATCCATAAACATTTGCCTATAGTCAAGTTATAAAATAATTAAATTGTTGGGCCTTAGGAAGAAATGTCACCATTCCAATGTTGCCGTCCAAAAATATGGTGTTAATTCTTTTTGCGTCATTTATCACGATCTAAAAAAAAATCTTAAAATGACCTCGCATAAACTTTTTCTCTTATTTGTTAGCTGAAGAAAATGATAACTTAGCCAACATCGCTTGCTATTAAAAAACATGGAAATAACTGGAAAAATGAAAAAGACAGTAAAAAATTGAATGTCATTTGTCAATATCAAAAATTTCTTGTTGACATTTGAATTGGATGACCAAGGTCAAATGCAGCAATAAGAATGCCTTTTGCGATCAATTAAAAGGTCGGGAATCTTCAATTTTCACAAATTCAAAATTAACGTCATGGTCATATTCTCTCGATGTCAAAGTTCGTCGTCTGCATCCATCTCCTTAGATTCGATGACAACCCAAAAATTAACCTATCAGTCACAATAGATTGACAGAGAAACGAAGAAATTGACAAACGGATTTTGCAATGAGTAAGCGATTTCGCCTATGTTTACAAGTGGAGGAGGATTTGTTTACCATAATCCTCAAGATAGGAACTAAAAGAGAATTATTAAAACTCTTTAGACCCAAGTATCAAAGGACAGATCAGAAAGAGGTCAAGTGCTTTCCAAGAACTTATTGTTTAAATATGTTTCTAGTTTAAAATGAAGTGTGCATGGAGAACCAATTATGAATACCAAATGAAGGGTTTGGAGAGAAAGGCTCATTCAATACAAAATATTTCATCTTTGACAGCGATTATTTAGTATTTTAGTAGCGATTCTAATCCCTACTACAGAAGTTAGTAGTAATTTGCATAATGGCTACTATATGCTGGTAAAGTGTTCTATAATCGCTGCTAAAAACTGCAAAGTCATAGCGATGATTGCAACGGCACTAAATATCATTCCTTATAAGAATATATTAAATATCATATATACGATAATACTATCATCATCATCATCATCATCATTGGTTGAGGCTTTTTTCCAACTCGCAAATGGCTAAAGCATAATATTTTAGAGGTGATAGACTGCATAACCCTCTAAATACTAAATAAATTGAGTGTCGCGACCTAACCTTCTCGCGAGAAGGGAGCTTGTTAGGTTTAGGAGTATTGTCAACTTCGGGCTAACGGTTTTTCATTAAGTTGAGCTCTCTCAAGTCCATATCTTTTACAATATTGGGTGTTCAAATTTTTAATTAATTAAGCATATGTAAATTTTGACTAAAGAGTCATCACTAACCTTTTTGTCGGCTAGAAACCAAGTAAAATGTGAGAGGATATCTTACTATTTACGCAATTAGAGATTCTAGACTTAGGGACTTCATTACGTTACCCCTAAGATTAACGCCTTTTCAGTACCTACTTGGTTGTGTGCTAACTAACGTCATGACAGCCTATCAAAGAAGTCTAGGTATTGTCCTAACCATTCTAGATTTGAAAATAGCATTGAGGATATTGAAAAGCGCTATCAAATACAATCACAAAGGAAAGCACACAAATATTCTAATATTCTCCCTAAAAAGAAAAAGCAATTCAGGACAAAGAACCCTATTGTAAAACCCTAAAAAGCTTATCCAAATTCTGGGTTTTAATATTTTTATAGAGTTTTCAATTTTCTAAAATATTATAATTTTTTTTATAATTTTATCAATTTTTAATGATTTTTCTAATTTTTAATTATTTTCTGGATTTTCTGATTTTATTGATTTTCTGAAATTTTTAATGAATTTTTGGAATTTTCTAGATTTTTAGGAATTTTCTTTTTTTAATATTTAAATGTTTTCCAAATTTTCTATTTTTTATGATTTTCTCAGATTTCTAATTTTTCATTGATTTCAAATTTTCTAAAATTTTTATTATTTCCTAAGATTTTTATCAATTTAATTCTTTAATAGTTTTCGATTTTGTAATAAATTTTTTAAAATTTATATCATTATTATATTGGTGGAACGCATTCGGGCCATTTACCCGATCCGAACCATTGACCGGACCCAAACCCAGATCCGACCCAGTCGGATTAAAATAAAATCCATTTTTTAGTTCTTTAAATTTTTTTTTATTTTTCTTTCCTTTTCTCTTTTGGCTTTTTCTTTATTTTGTCCTTTCCCCCACCAACCGTCTACTTCCTTTGGCCTTCTAAGCCGAACATGAACCCCTGCAACTCGTTTTTCCAGAATCATAAGTCCCGACGCTGCAACCCTCCGGCCACCGGCCTCCGTCCTTCGCTGCCACAGAAACACGACCACCTGCTGGTCATCTATTTCGACGGGCGTTGACTACTGCCGGCTGCCTACTCCGGCGGCCACAAAATCTCACAAAAATCCATATCAAAACGAAATTTTAAAACCAACAATCCAACGAACAAACAAGCATGAATACATAAAAATGGGGGAAAATAGCGTAACTAGTGCGGCCTCGAACCGATGGCTTAGGATTCGACGAATGTAAATGCAAATATGAATCGACTTCAAGTTTAGACATGAAAATTTCTGGGTGTTCTTTCGGGATACGCGTTTCGGACAACAAGCTTCAGATTCATGTTCATGGTGAGATGAGTTTCAAATCTCAACACATAAAAACATAAACCAACAATATAGATTATAGATCAATCTTATCACTATATCAAACGTCTATGATCCTTCAAAGAAGCAGGACCGAAAAAATGATGTTTGAGAACGAACTCCTACCTGATTCGTGGTGGAGCTTTTGGGGTCGTACGGTCACCGGCAAAGCTTCGATGGACAAGAAACAACTTCCCTTACAGTGTAGGGATCGAACCTACGGCATGAGCACCTCCGTTCAGCCACGGTCAGCAACGATGTCCGGCGACGGTACGAGGTGTTCTTCCAGCTAGATGAGGACGACTGATCGGAAAGGGCTTCATCTTTAGCAGAGAAGCTTGACAGGACGGCCGGGGCTCTCCTTTTCCTCCGGCGGTCCTTTAAGTCCATTGGAAGATGGCGTTTGAAAGAACCCAGGCGGGTTTTGCTCAAGCTCAACGCTTCACTGCTCTCTTCCTGTCTCTCTTCTCCTCCACCCGCGGATTTATCTCTCGTTCTTCTTCACTCCCGTCAAGCTTCTCCCCTCCCTCTCGAAAACCAGCCCCTCTAGCCCCCGCCGGTTCTCTCTGTCTACCAAAAACCAGCGAGCCCAAGAACCAATTTCCCCCAAAATCGTTGAATCCCCTCTCCTTCGGTGAACTTCGAGCCCCTTCTCCTATGGTCGACCACCTCCTTGCTCGACCTCTCCCCTTCTCTCGGTTTCTCCTCTTCTGCCTTAGGTCGAGCACGGTCGCGTCACTTGCTGTTTCTTTGCTCTCGCTCCTCTATGACCCGGTCAAACGTTCTCCCCACGCTCACAAGTTAAAATAACACTGACACTTGACATGGACATACCATATGATATTACACGACGCTCACATATCATTTTTTTTAAATAAAAAATTTCGATTAGTTAGGACATATTATAAATTAAATGAATATTTTTATTTTTAATTAATTTGATAAATAATAATAAAACCTTAAAATAAACCTACACTAATAATATTAATAAATCTATTCATAAAAAATTCGAAAGACATATTCATAGTTAATGTGTACCCATATTTGAGAACATGTTTCTAAATTTAACAAAAATTATCGATGAAACTAGTGATTTACAAAATATTAGAATCAATTTATTTAAATAAATCTATGATCTTCTATAATGATCAAAATTTATTATTATTTAACATTTAGTATTTTTATTTTTTAAAATCACTTTTTAGCCTCACTTATTTATTTTTTTGACAAAAAGAGCTCATCCACCCAAATGATATTTCTCTCCCTCATTCCATCCCCCAAAATTATTTCCCTTCCTCATTTCTCTCTCAGCCACCCCACTCCAACCCTCCCGCACCCGGGTTTCTTTCCCTTGTTTCTTTCCCCCATTACTTGTCATTTCCCTTGTTTCTCTCCCCACACCACCCCACACCACCCCAACCCCCTCCGCCCTCGGTTTCTTTCCCTCGTTTTCCCCCATCACCTATCATTTCCTTTCTTGAAAATTGAAGTCATCCCCCACCCCACTCCTTCCAAAAAGGAAAAAAAATCACGCCAAGTCCCATCAAAATCCCCATTTAATTTTTTTTTTCTCCAAAGAGGAGAAAATCATGCCAAGTCCCATAAGAATTGCCATTTTAAATTTTTTTATTTACTCTTCTCGCTAAAATCCTAACTCCGACCTCCTCCTCTTTCTCCTCATATGATCCTCTTCCTCTTGATTTTTGCTCTCTCTAGGTCGCCTCATCGCAATCGCTTGCCACCTTGCCTATGGCCCTCCCTCCTTCGCAGCTACTGCCTCACCTTCGACCCTCCATTGTGGCATTGCGGTCGCGGCCCTCTAGGTCACCTCAGTCTTTACTCTTCCTCTAGCCTTCCTTTTAGTCGTGGCCTCACTGTCACACATGGCCTCACCTATGCTCCGTCGCCCTTGCCTCCACCCTCTATCTCCTTCTTCAATAATTCTTTCTCCCTTCGCACTTGCCGACCCACCTAGAAACCACCATGCCTCTCGCAATTCCCGAACACGCATGTCGCAGCTTGTCAAAAAAAGTTGATGCTTGTCAGATTTTCAGACACATCTTGACCGTGTGTTGGAGCAACTAGATTAGTTACGGCAGATATGCTATCCCACACTAGGAAAAATTTATTCAAGTCTTCAATGAACTATCTTTTAGTTGTGAAATACTCATAAGTTTAGTTTAGAGCATAGAGACACTCAAAGATGTCAAGATAGTACGTGTTGGGGTGTCTAACACATACCAAAGCTCCTAGAATGTGTTCGTGCTTCATTTCTCATAGGCGTGAGCTTGTGCAAAAGATGGGAGAGAGGGCTTGGGCTCCTTGCTTGTCTTCTTCGACTCAAGTTGTGAGCTTAAAGAATTAAATAAAAATGGGCCGAAAGAGAGGAAGGGAAATGGGGAAATGGGGAAATAGGTCAAAGGGGTGAGCCGAAAGCTTAGACAAGTGGGCTGACAGCACCACCCCACTCTATTTTTTTCAATTCAATTAAACTTTTGCTCTCTTTTTTTTTCTTTATTTTTTTTCTTGTATTTTTATATTTTTGCAAAAAATGGACACTTAAACGTGTTGACAAAATTCAGGTGTCAACACCGAGTATTTTGATATTAACTGTCTCTCTCTAGTACTACTAGTCACCAAAGTGCCATAAATTTTTTTAAAATCTTCTTGTAGTGCAATGAAATATTGAAATTTGCATAGAAAGTGAAATCAAATAATTCTATCAATTACACCACCTCAAAAATATTTTGACTATCTCCTTAATAAATCCACTTAGTCTCTTACTCCCCCCAAGAAATTGCTTTATCCGTCTCCTATTTATTTTGAGGAGATAACGTCACTAGGGATGAGTCCTTAGTGCTGTCTTGCTCGAGGAGGTGATGATTGGTTTCTCAGCTGCAACTGCCCATTACACTAACGTCACCAACTTAAATCTTGGTCCTTCAGTTTGAACCTCGAAGTCAAGGAAAAGCAACAAAATGCCAAAAGGACCAAGTAAGTTGTTGGCTTAGCGGTTCCACTAGGAGTCCTATCTGCAGCATGGTGGTGATATTAGCAATTCTCTCGAGGAGGAAGAGGAGCGAGGATTGGAGATGGCAAAGTTAATGAGGGAAGGGCCATGGAGGTTTACGTATGCATACCTCGTTTCGCTACCAACAACTTCGCCGAGGAGAGGAAGATGGGTGAAGGTGGGTGCGGGGCGGTCTAGGGGATATCTCGGTTGGCCTTGTTGTGTTTTAGATTCGGGAAACAGTCCCGGAACAGGTAATTCAACACAGTCGAACACAAACGTAGCGGAAGTGAACCCAATAAAATTCATGAATCACCGATCCTAAGTCACGTCACATAAACGAACGTACCTTGTTTCCACAGACTAAACCCCGGTGTTGCGAATCAAAGAGGGATAAACCATGCCGTTCTTCAGAGAATAAACTGTTCTTCGGGAGAGAGCGGTCTGAAAGGACGTAAGTTCTTCTTAGAGAGGACGTGCGTCAAAGAGCGAACGTAAGTCGAGAGCGCGAGAGCGTAATCTTTCTTCATCCTATTAGAATACGTAACCCTTCAATCTCTTATTAACCGCTTCTCTGATTTTTCTTTATTTTTAAATAACTTCCTCCATGGGCCCTTAACTCACGGGCTGGGCCTTTTGGACCCAACATGGGCGGACGGGCCAACTCAGGTCCATCAAAAAGAAAAATCCATCATCTCCCACTCGCACATGGTGGTTCAAAACCAACATGGGCAGACGGGCCCTACTCAGGCCAATCAGAGAAAAATCCATAGACTATCATAGACTCCCACTTTACATGGTGGGCCGAACAAAATCCTCTTTTCCTCACTGCAACATTCATACTAGTGAATAGTCCGTGCGACCAGCATACTTTGAGAGCTTGTTGCCATACATACATTAGGAATATATAGCAGCTCATAATGGGCATCATATCCTGAGTAGATTTAGTATGCAGTACCCTAGATCGATCGATCACATTTATATTTCTTTTGATCTCTTTTAAACAATGATATATATATATTCACAATTATGATTATCACAAAGACAGTCATAATTGGTTAATCAGTGAATACAAAACTACAACGTGATTCTCCAAACTCGATCTTCCTCTTTCCTTCAAACTCTCAATTTCAATTCAGCTTGCTTTTCTAGAAATGTCCCATTAGATCGAATCAACTCATGACCATTGGCAACATTCTAAGATATCAAACACTAAATAGAAATCTTGAGAATAAGTAAAAGTTATGAGGGGACTAAAAATGAGAAACTCTTTTCCTCAAGAGTCTCATACGGCATAAAAGTTGAGATTAAACTTTTGCCACTCTTATTGGTCGTCTCATGCATACGTAATATGAAATACGTATTACAGTATTAACTCATTTCCCATGGAGCGTATGTCTATACCTTCAATACCGTACAAATGATAGTTCAGACATACCCAATGTCTAACTTGAGTTCACATATCTACTCATTCACAAAATTCATCAGAACTCACATCTGGCATCATGGACAGATAAAGTAAAATATGTGGGTTATTTTACTTTCGGATATAGTAAATATTATGTACACTCAGTCAAGGCGACAAATATATTTTAAGCTTAAGCTCTCGATTATCACCTAGATAATAAGCTTAAAAACAGTCTCATCTCTATTTATCACATAGTAAATAGAGGCAATTACCCGTGTGAGTGGGCTAATATTGTATCTGTCCGACATACTTTTTCAACTTAAAGTAATGCACTGAGCATTAAGATGCATAAAGATCAAACAAAGATTCATAGGCATTAATGATGAAAACACAAATTCATCAAATGTGAGCATTTAGGGAAATTACAATATTCAGTACATCGGTCTCTACGCAATCCTAGAGATTTCACATGGCCACAAAACACATATCTAGGTATTGGCTTTGTCATAGGATCTGCTACCATTTTATGCGTAGATATGTACTGTAAATTCACATCCTTTCGTGTAACCATATCTTTGACAAAGTTATACTTGATATCTATATGTTTGGTCTTGGCATGATATTTTGGATCTTCGGTGTACGCTTTTGCTACTTGGGTTATCACAGTTAATTAACAATGAATATGCAGCTTTCTCAATAGCACCTAAATGATCCAAAAAATCTTTTAAGCCAAACACTTTTTTATACTGCTGCTGATAATACCATGAACTCAACTTCCATCGTGGACAAGGCTATACACGTTTGTTTCTTGCTGCTCCAACATATGTCGCCATTATTTAGTAAGAAAACAAATCCAAAGATAGATTTCCTTTTATCTAAATCTCCTCTCCAATCAGCATCAGAATAGCCTTAGAGTCGTAGATCCTTTCCTTGATAACTTAACATATAATCAACGGTTCCCTTTAGATACTTTAGTATTCTTTTAACGGCTTTCAACGTGCTTGACCTGGATTGAATTTGTATATACTCACCATTCCACTGCAAAACATATGTCGGGTCTTGTACACATCATAGCATACATCAAGCTCCCAACAACACTAGCATAAGGAACATGTTTCATTTGTTCATTCTCTTGAGTCATTAGACACAATCTGTGGCTCAATCCTTCACCTTTTCTAATAGGAGTATCTATGGGTCTTCTATCTTGCATACGAAATCGTTCAAGAACCCGATTTTTATATGTTTCTTGCGAAAGAGATAATGATCTCTTCGAATGATTTCTCGAAATCTTAACTCCAAGAATGTATGTAGCATCACCCATGTCTTTCATCTCAAAGTTGGAAGATAACCAACTCTTCACAATATTAACAAACTCCATATTACTTCCGGCTATTAATATATCATCAACATATAATGATATGATCACAAATTGATCTTTGAATCTTTTGATATATATACAATGATCCTCATCTATCATTGTAAAATCATATGCCATTATGACATTATGAAAACGTATATACCATTGTTTTTGACGACTGCTTAAGGCCATATATCGACCTCAAAAGTCGACATACTTTTTCTTCTTGGCCTTCTTTAATGAAACCAGTAGGTTATTCCATATATATTTCTTCATCTAATTCTCCATTGAGGAAAGCAGTCTTTACATCCATTTGATGTAACTCAAGATCCATACTAGCCACTATTGCCAGAATAATGCGAATCGAGGTAAATCTCACTACAGGAGAAAATGTTTCTTCATAATCAATTCCTTCCTGTTGATTATACCCCTTCGCCACAAGACGAGCCTTATGCCTTTCTATCGAGCCATCAGCTTTTTGCTTTATTTTGAGAACCCACTTGTTCCCAATAACTTTGTGTCCTTTTTCCAAACTTGGTTTGATTTCATTGACTCCATCTCCTCTTTCATTGCATAAATCCATTTTTCCTTACTAAGGCAATTTAGAGCCTCATTAATATTTCTTGGCTCATCCTCATCTTGCGGAGCAATCATAAAAGTTTCCCCTTCAATGTCAAAACGTCGACGGGGAATACTTTGGCGACTTGTTCGCCGTATGGGAGATTGTACACTTTGCACATCATTCCCCATTATGCTCCCACTAGGATTAGATAATGATAACGTCGTCTCATCATGTGGTTGCAATTGAGAATGAGTTGAATTTAATTCATTACTTCTCATATTACTCCCACTTGGACGAACTCCACTAATATCATTATCTTGATCCAAGGTTTCAAATAGGGGGTAATCTTCCCCTATTTTGCCTTTCTTAGGAAATTCATCCTCTAAGAATGTGACATCCCGTGATTTAAATTCAGTTATACTCCCACTTTCCTGCTCACCTATGAACACATACCCTTTTAAGTGTTTAGAGTATCTTATGAAAATACTCTTCTTTCCTCTGTGACCATATTTCCCAAATTTGTGAGAGGACTCATGAATATAGGCAACACAACCCATGGCTTAAGAAAACTTAAGTCCGGTTTCTACCTGTCCATAACTCATATGGAGTGGAAATAACTGATTTGGAAGGCATCCGGTTAAGTACATAGGCAGCGTTAACAACGCATTACTCCAAAAAGTGATAGGTAAGTTAGCATGCGCCATCATGTACCTAATCATTTCAGTAGGTTTTGTTTCTTCTCTCCATGCAACACCATTTTGTTGATGAGTATATGTAATAGACAACTGTCTTTCTATTCCTTTTTCATCACATAATTTTCTGAACTCATCAGATAAATATTCTCGACCTTGATCGGATCTAAATACCTTTATTTTCTTATCTAATTGATTTTCTACCAAGTTCATAAACCTTTTGAAACAACTTAATGCTTCAAATTTATGAGAAATCAAATAGACATATCTGAATCGAGTATAATCATCTATAAAAGTGATGAAATAAACAGCCCCATGCCTTCCTCTCGCATTCATTGGACCACAGACGTCAGAATGGATTAAATGCAGAGAAAATTCAGCTCTTTTACCTTTTCCAAATGGTTTCCTTGTCGTTTTCCTTATTAGGCAATGCTCACATCTAGGCAAATCGCCTTTTCAATGTTGTCCAACAAGCCCTCTTTGGCCAGTCTATTCATACGTTGTTGGCCAATATGACCAAGTCTAGCATGCCACACACTCACATCATTATTATATGAAGTAGAAGACGTGAAAAGGGAATAACAAACATTGACATCACCACAGTCAACATTTAGTACAATAAAACCATCCAAAAAATGACCACAGCCATAGTAGTTTGTATCCAAATACAAATCTACACCTCTATTACGGAAGTTCACATTAAAACCAAGTTTAACCAACACCAAAACAGACACTAAATTTTGACGAGTCTTCGGAGCATATAGAACATCATGTGGGAACAAGGTGCGTCCATCACGCATGTTCAATTGGCAGGTGCCAATCCCTTTAACTTCAGCTCTGGAGTTATTTCCCACATAGATTCACTTAGTTCCAGTTGGTATCATTGGAATTCCACGAATGATTCTCTATCCTTCGCTACATGGTCTGCTCTTGAATCTACAGTCCATAAAGGATTGGATTCAGCCAATAATACGAACTTGACACATAAGCAAAGTTCTCAAATGTACAAGAGGTGTTTACCTTTTTCGGCTCACAACAGTTGCGAGCATAGTGACTTTTCATGTCACAATTGTAACACCTCACCTTTGACATTTTCTTCACTTGAGGATGTTTTCCTCTCTTGTGTTAGTTAACTCTTGATTTCTTGCAATAAGGACTTGATCATTTGCATTTCCACATATTGAACGAATCAATATGCTTGTGTTTAGAGCTCAAAGCCCTTTCGAGCTAGAACTAGCATTACAAATATCTATTTTCGGCTCAAATGCCGTTATGCGGTCCTCTACTAGCTCAAGGTGGCGCACGTCATCCTCAAGATCTTCCATAACATGGTCAAGAGCTCCTAGTGCTTCTTACTTTTCCAGCATATATTGAATCTTCATATTCAATATTTCACAATTGTTGCCGTTTATATCAGTAATTACGTTCTTAGTTGCTGAAACCATCGATCTGAACACATCAGACATATATGCACGCATAATTAATGCCTATCATTTATGCATCCATTTTGCACAGACCCATCATATCAATGAACAATTTCAAGTAAGGTTTCAAAATCAAAATGTCACTATGTTTTCAATCATCCTCCAAAAAATCCTAACTTAAAACTATTATTAATATAATTGTCTTATGCAAAATAAGTTCTATGAAGTTACAAAAACTTCTATGAACTATGCATAGCGATCAACAATAATCGAAAGCAAATAATATTTGACATCCAATAGAATAATAATGTTTTCACATAATACAATTATCAATTACACTAAGTAATATACACAGAGGAAAATATCAACATAGAAAGAGATATTTACACCCAAAACATCTCAAACTAATATAAGAAATAAATAGGGAAAGTCCATTCTAATCTATCAGTCAAAATATTTAAGAAATTTGAAGGCACATTTGCCAACTGTGGAAAAACTTTGGAGAGCACTCATGTCACCTTCAAGGCGCATTCACTCTGCGCCATGTGGCGCTCAATCTAAGGGTTGAAGTTTTGGTTAATTCAATCTTATAGTACTCTTTTACAAAAGCTTATACTAGTCTCCTATAACCCGGGACCACGTTGACCTCCCATAGGCAATCTAACACTGCTTGCCATTCAGGTGGAAGAGTGTTCATCAAAGTCGGCACCTTCTCAAAATTCGGCATAAGATAACCATTCCAAATGATTTCCTGTATTATCTGATTGACCCTGACCATATGTGATACTAAATCACCGTCATGCCACCGATAATTAGCCAACTTTGTCATTAACCTTTTAAGTCTTGCTCTTCCTTCGCCTATTCTCGGGAATGCAGGTATCCGTGCATAACACATCATAGTTCTTGCAACAAATGCAGAACTAAAAATGGATTACTTATAATCCATAATGAACATAAGGGAAAATACATAATTTTCCATGATTCATGCAACAAATGCAGAATAAAAAATGGATTACTTATAACCCACACTGACATAATTGAAAAAGAAACAGATTTTTTTTTGTCAACGGTCAAGTCAACGGTCTAGTCAACGAGTTAACGGGTCGGAGTCAACAGGCGGTGGGTCGGGTCGCCGGGTCGTCGGACCGGTTGGGCCGGGTCGGACCGACCGACCGGCGCGTGCCTCGCACGCGCCAGTGACCGCGAACGCGCACGTGCGCGCGTCGGTCGCCCACGTGCGTGCGACGCACGCGCGCCGTGACGCGCTTCGCTCCGGCTGCGCGTGGGGCGCGTCTGGCGACCGTTGACGGCGTTTCGCCACTCGTCGCGATCGTCTTGACAAGCCCTTCTATCCTACGCCATCAGAAATTGATTTTGAATTACAGAAACTCGAAAAAATGGATGAACAGTGCTCGGGTGTTGGGATTTTTCGCTCCGATCCGTGTCGGCCGATTATTTTCACGAAAAATCAATCAAAAATCATTCATAAACATGAAAAGGGTCGGGAAAACATGAATTAGGCTCTGATACCAATGTTGTGTTTTAGATTCGGAAACAGATCCCCATAACGGTAATTCGACACAAAGTCGAACACAAACGTAGCGGAAGCGAACCCAATAAAATTCATGAATCACCGATCCTAAAGCACGTCACATAAACAAACGTACCTTGTTTCCATAGACTAAACCCCGGTGTTGCGAATCAAAGAGGGATAAACCACGCCGTTCTTCAAAGGATAAACTGTTCTTCGGGGGAGAGCAGTCTGAAAGGACATAAGTTCTTCTTAGAGAGGACGTGCGTCAGAGAGCGAACGTAAGTCAGAGAGCGAGAGAGCGTAATCTTTCTTCAGCCTATTAGAATATGTAACCCTTCAATCTCTTATTAACCGCCTCTCTGATTTTTCTTTATTTTTAAATAACTTCCTCCATGGGCCCTCAACTCACGGGCCGGGCCTTTTGGACCCAACATGGGCGGACGGGCCAACTCAAGTCCATCAAAAAGAAAAATCCATCGGCCTGGACGCGGCAGTCACGGTGAAGCAGATATCAAGAGGTTTGAAACAAGGGAACGAGGAGTTCATAACGGAGGTGAAGATGATCAGTAGCTTGGGGCACAGAAATTTAGTGCAACTTATAGGTTGGTGCCACAAGGCCAATGAGTTCCTGCTTGTCTACGAGTTCATGCCGAACGGTAGCCTCCACAGGCACCTCTTCGGCAAGAGGAGGCTTCTAAGTTAGGCTGCCTGGTACAAGATTTCGGTCGGGCTTGCCTTTGCGCTCTTCTATCTCGGGAGTGGGAGCAGTGCGTGATGCACCGGCGCATCAAGTGGAGCAATGTGAAGCTAGACTCGAGGTTCAAAGTCAAGCTTGGAGACTTAGGGCTGGCCCGCCTCATGGACCACGAGCTTGGGCCGCAGACGACCAGGCTAGCCCACAAGTTCAGATACCTGGCCCCGGAGTACATGAGCACAGGGCGAGCGAGCAAGCAGTCCTATGTGTATAGCTTCGGGGCGGTTGCGCTCGAGATTGCTACGGGACGGAGGTCCGTTGATCCAATGGAGCAATCGTCGCAGATGAATTTGGTGGAGTGGGTGTGGGACCTCCATGGGAAAAACCGGGTCGTTAAGGCTGTGGATGAGAGACTCAAAGTGGATTTTTGATGGGAAACAAGTGGAGCGGTTGTTGGTCGTGGGCTTGTGGTGTGCTCATCCTGATAAGGGCTTGAGGCCCTCCATGAGGCAAGCGCTTCAGGCCCTTAATTTTGAGATTCCGGTGCCTGTTCTTCCTTATAAGATGTCACCTGCAGTGTACCCCGTGCAGTTGCCGCCGTCCATCAGCTCCAGCGAGCCTCTCATCGCCGATAGCCTCCGAGAGGGTCGTTGAGCTTGAGGGTGGTTAATTTACTATTGGAAGGATTGAATAAGAATCATGTTGCAAGTGCTCTTAATTTTTCTCAAGCTTCGGAACAATGAAGTTTGTCGTAAACGTTTTTCTCATTTTTAAGTAAATTGAATCTAAGTGAATTCTTGTGTGACAACTCAATTCGATGCTGAAAACTCAACTGGTCCTATCTTGGGGTTTCTAGTATTCACTTGTTCTGAATTCCAGATGTTTAGTTCGTTTTGAAAGATGTGAATTGATGCCGCGGCTAGTAACTGTTTAAAAGCGTCCGTTCATCCACAGGAAACCGTCATTGGATTTCTTTTTTATTTTATAGGTCAAGTCATTAGATTTCATTATTAAGAAAATTAATGAAATTTTCCCAGGAAAAGGACACCAAGTGCCACAACACACGTACGGTACTCGTTTAAAGGTTTTAACTCTTTTTTTTTTTTTCAATCACGTGAGTACCAAAACTTTTTGAATTTTCCACTCTATTACTTTATTGCTGCAAGATGATAGAAATTCTTAATTTATTTTTCTCGATTTTTATCAATTAGAGTCCCCCCCATATTAGATAAGATATGTGGCATTATATCCGGATTTATCCGGTTTGGAGAACGTCACCAAACACCATATATAATAATTTGTTTTCCTATCTAGCTCAAATTGAGACTGCCAAACAAAACCTAAAAATTAAGTCGTTTAATAATTACTTCAGAAATCAGACAATGTTAAGAAACTTAAGTGATGTAATGAGCTCCTGCTGTACTAATTTATCTCTTGGCCTGTCAGTATAATGACCACTGCTTATTTTATGTGATTCATGATAATGAATGAATTGACCTTTCAAACAATGTCTAGGATAGTTTTGCTCAAAAAAAAAAAAAAAAAAACAATGTCTAGGAAAGTAGCCGGGCCATAATTAAGGACTTAAATACAAAACAAAGACTACCTATTTTAAATTTATGAAAGAAGGATGAAGTACCGTAATCTGATACTTACTTTAGCACCAAAACTTTTGATCACTCACTTGGTAACACTTTTGGAAAAAAATAATAATTATTTCATAGTCATCACAAATTTATGTGGCTGGAAATCTCCAATGTGGCTTGCTGGCAAAGTGAAGTAAGCATGATTGGACCTAAACAATGTCGTTTAACACAATATTTACCCTAAATTAACGAATTGATTCTAAATCAGAGGCGTTCTTCAAACCCTAACCCTAAACTAAGGATTTGGGGCAAAGAGGAAGGCGACTTCAAACGAAAGAAGTTGAGGAAGCTATTCCAAACCTCTCGACGTGAACCGCCAAAAAAAGCAGGCGGATTGCAAAGCGGGCGCAAATGGTTCCTGTTGTGGGGTGGCAACTTCCCCTACACAAGCCCTTTGAATCCATACTGGTGGCAACTTGGTTTTCTCAATCAATTATGTATTCAAAATTTAATTTAGTAGTCCCCGCTAACTAATTATGGGTTGGTTAGAAGCCCGAGTAAGGTAAGGGTGGGTTAGAAGCCTGAGTAAGGCAAGGGAGTCTATCTTATTTTTTGTGAACCACAAATTTATGAGTTCAGCAATTTAGTTAAACTAGATGGATCTAAAGTCTTTTCAGTATATTTGCTCTTTTATTGAAACAAAATATTACGTGCAATTTTCATGAGTTTATATTCCTAAGCCACTAACATATAAAAGGTGATCATGCATGATGCAATAAACAAAAAATTATGGAGCAATAAATAAATTACTAGAAGAATTAAAGAACCTGGATCATGTTGAGCGACTCAAACAAAGCTTTGCTATAAAGTCCCAGAGCGCGACCCCTATGAACTATGAATCAAAAAGGTAAAGATTCAATCCTTTAATCTATGCATTACCCAAATGAGATGCCTAAAGCATGTATGATTATGCATAGACTATCGGTCTCGGAGTTAATAATCGTTATGATGAAAGACTGCTATATGCAACCTAATCTTTTTGCTTTTCCTAGTTTTGAGTATCATCATAAATTCGAAATTGTTCCTAAGAAAGCTACACGAACATGACTAATGCAAGCATAATTTAAATCACATAGTGACTTACATAATAAATTCCATGACGCAACAATCAACTAGACATGACATAAATGAGACATTAAGCTAATTTTGGGTTTTGTTGATTAATTAAAAATTAAAATAATAGAAAAAAGGACAATACAAAGGCCATAACTCTCGTATGTCGCTTATTTAAGTGTCATAACAATTTTTTTTCAATAACTTAAATGTCATAACTTATGTACGATGTTCACTTAAGTGAGATGTGATGTAACTTTTTTTCCATTTACTTAAAGTTTCTATAGCTTTAATCAATCATTTAAGTGCCCTAACATTTTTAAAATGTTCACGACAAGGGGCATGCCACATTGGATTTTCGGCACTTTGGGTGAATGTTTTTAAAAAGTTATAGTACATAAGTGATCAATTAAAAATTATGGTACTCAGGTGACCATTTTTTTAGGAGTAACGAAATTCAAGTGGTTAGAAAAAAAAAAAGTTATGATTATCGTGACCTACATTTTCAGTCCAGAGGGGGAAAGACAAAGGTTTAAGGGTATCGCCTAAAAGGCGAACCTATGGTCCTCATTTAGGTGCGAGTTTTTCTAAGCCTATACCTCATGTGACGTTATTTTTCAATTTTAGGTTCAAATTGATGCTATAAAAATTTTCTAATGAAAAGTCGCTACTGGCTTATTGAGGTCTATTAGAATTCAAGTGAGCTATGGAAATATACCTCATTTCCTATGGAATCAAAGAATTTATAGTCAGGGACTTGGTTACACTAATTAATTAACTAATGCTCTTTTAGTACCTAAATTTGTTCATTTTGAGAAAATGTTTGTCAAGCATCTTGAATTGATTTTACACCAATCTACTAACATGTGAGGCAATCATGCGAGTGCATAATCGTTATCTAACACTTGAAAATCAAAAGCATTAAATTGCAAGAAGAAGATGGAATTACTCACCTTAAAGCAACGTAAGTATCACAAGGTTAATTAGAAAAACACATATTCAACCTAGTGATAATTTTTAATTAACACAAAATTTCAACCAACTATTTTTGGGTTTTTGCTTGTTTAATGAAAACTATGCTCCATGCAATATGACCTCACTCTAAATGCAACGACGTAGAAAAATGATGATATTCATCCACGTGTCCTGATTCACTGTGTGGCAACAACAGAGGAACCAATCTTATAGCAGGTGAACTGTAAAATAAACAAGTTCTATCCAGAGCAGAAAGAGGGGAATAGGTGAAAGGAGAAGGGAATCGCTATAAATCTCTATTTTGATATTCTCCATCTCTCTTTCTTTTTTATTGCATTTTTTTTTTTTTGGGTCACTCTTGCTATTACATTCACACCATTTTTAAGAAGATCCAGAGTTTACAGTTTATAAAAGCGTTAATAACTACACTTGCAGAGAAAGAGTTTGCAATCTATAGTTAGTTACATTTCAACCAATTTATCCCTTTTGTTTGTGATATCTGGATCTAATAATAAGCGGTTGTCAAATAGTGGATTCCTAATATTAGTAGCCTTTATTTTCTAGAAAATTACCCAATTAGTCAATTTATGGAAAAAATTCAAATAAGGGCCCAAAATGAATGTGTTTTCTTAAAAGAGGGCTCAAAGTAGACATTCTCTTATATAAGGATGTGAAGTGACCGATTCAGTCTCAAATAAAGATCTCTGATTTTACTGGTTGGCCAAATCTTATCTCTTACCAGGGGCATTTTCATCCAAGTAAATTTTTTTCTTTAATTATATTTTTCCTTCTTCTTTCTCTCTTTCTTTTCTTCTTGTTCTTTCATCTTCCTCATGCTTTAGTTGCCCCTACCTGCGAGCTCAATGAATTACCAGGACCAGGATGAGGACCAGCTAGTCATCTACACCTCCATCTTCCACATTATCATTACTCTATCAGCCCCCCTCTCTCTCTGCCATCTCGTCTCATGACTAGGACTAGCTTTTCTTCAACGCAAGCCATTACAACACAACCTAGCTCATTGAATATTTTAAGTTACATTCCTCAAAATCGTTCATAAAAGATCTCACAAAGCCAAAAGTGACAAGCTTACAATATGATTCTTTTATCCCGACGACCATTACAAGTTTCCAGTTTGAGTTGATTGTCTTTCTTAGAGGCACGCCACGTGCCCAAAGATGTTCGATGAAATGTTTGAATGGGTTTATTTTGTTTTAACAATGGATAATTAGAAACTTCTTCCTTTTTTATCTGAGGGCTTCATTATATCAAATTGCTATGATGTCGAGAAGGTGTTGAGCCAAAAAGGCCCTTGCTAAAGCTGATAAAGAGGTTTATAACTACTAGGAGCTGTAGAACAAGAAGTTTGAGCAAGAAGCTTAGAAGCTGCAGTTTAGGATGAGGAATGAGTTCATTGTGGAGCTCAAGAATAAAAGGGCATGATATTGCGTGAATTAGGAGTGTTTGAGAACATGTTATGAAGCAAAAGTACTATGAGCAAATTGTTAGTGTTGAATTTGCTGACAAAGTTTGAGCACTTTAGGGTTGGCCTCTTATCTAGCTTTTTGCATCTTCGGTTTGTTTGAAACCGTTGCTCTTAATAAAATTGCTTCAGTGTCATCTAGATCTTGATTTATCTTGACCTGTAAATTTGAGCATAAATGTTGCAATCATACAAGTCCTCCGACATCATGTTGAATCAGGTGCGGTGATTTAATAGAGTGCATATCATTTGCCTCAGTATCAAATGCTTTGAAGTTGTTGCGGTGGTGCTACAAATTTGACACAACTTAGATCATATTCTCATGTTATTTTCATCATCAACCATCATAAGTTTTTGCTATTAGTGGAATGAAAAATCCATATATGTTGTGCTGTGATTTCTTTTTCATAGATTACAAATTCAGCCGCACAACTAATATGGGAATGAATTGACATTGTGTTGAATTGAGTTCAATTACACAAGCTTCCACCATTTGTTTTTAGGTTGTTGAGACCATCCTCTTGAATGTCGGAATGAGTTGTACATCTCATTGAGACAATGCAAGATTGTAACTTCTTGAATATTCTCTTATATCTTATGTGTAAAATTTTCTTCAGCGCCAAGTTTATGCAATTGTTTGTCCTTCTATCATCACAGCAGGATTGAACTTTGAACTTTGAACTTTGAGCTTTGAAGCACTCAATAATCATACAAGGAAGATTGCTCAAATTAAGTGATTCTTTCCAAAATTCCTCCAAGCAGACAGCCTACATAAATCCTTAGCATAACTCCTCTTAAGCCTCTGGCTAATATTACCAATTGGTTAATCTTCTTGGCAATACCTTTTTGCTTTTGCCGAGACTCTACAATCGCCGAATTGTCCAAACCAATCCCTTTAGCAACATATGTTCTCTCACCTCGAGAGCACACCAAACTTCACATATTCCACGCCTTGCACCAACCCAGCAACTGCAATTTTTGCACTGATTTTGGTCCTGCTTGCTAACAACAGAAGTAACATTATTCACACGTCGCCAAATCATCTTGTTTGACTGACTTAATTAGGCATCTGTTTCAACCTTGGCAACGTTTTTGCCTCATTAATTTCAAATTCAGACCACATTGCTGCCAATGACAAGTCCTATTCGAGCCCTCAACCTTGTTCGCCACCACCTTTGAGAGAAACTTTAGAACCGTTGTCATCAGATGGAGGTATATCTGAGCCTAGGTCTAGAGAAGGCGACCGATAGCGTATAACTTCAAGCTTGTAGGGGGGGAGACTACAACAAAGGAGGAGGCGTGAGAAAAATGAAAGAAAAGAAAATGAAAAGAAAGAGAGAAAAAAGAAAGAAAGAAAAAATAAAGAAAAAGTCCATGGATGATAATACACCTCACTATAAATAAGATTTCATCATCTAGCGAGTTTAGGCCCTTATTTGAGACTTAATTGGTTACTTGAGACCCTTATTTGATATAATGTCTACTTTAGGTTCTCTTTTAAGAAAACACCTCCACTTTAGTTCTATATTTGAAATTTTCTACAAATTTATTGTATAGATTCCAATTTAATTTTGAACTTTTAATTTTGTCAATTTATTTCTATACATTCATGTGAAATTCTAATGTAATCATTTTGTTCAATTTTTGCAAAAGATCGATAACGTGGTAGTGCGGTCATCGCTAGTCATTCCTACATGGCATACCACTTTGTTAGTGATGTTCGGCGAAAATCAACAGAAATGACTGTATTAGAATTTAGAGCAAAGATTTAAAACTAAATTGATAAATTTAAAAAAATTTAGGACTGAATTGGTATTCGTACTATAGGTTTATGACCGAATTGATAATTTTCCCTTCCTTTCCTATTCTAGCCTTTAATTATGGCCCCACTGCTTTCCTGCACCTTGTTTGAAAGGTCAATTCGTTCATTTTTACGAATCAAATGCTAAAGTATCGTTCATTAGATTAACAGGAGATTAAATTAGTACAAGAGGTCATTAAATCACAAAAGTTTTCTCGGATGAGTGAGAACGGTGGTCGTCGTTGCTTTCGGACAATAACCATCACAAGGTGGCAGTAGATCACAGACAGAGAGAGAGGCCCCAGACCAAGCCACGAGGTTACGAAAAAGTTTGCAAATTGGTACAATCAAGTTGGCGATTTTTCACCTCCAATGAAAAACAGTCCGATCTCCCATTAAAAGGAATTCTTGATTGTCTTTTTGGGACTTCAACTCCTACGCAAAGTTCTTGCTTTGATAATTCAAAAGAATCTTTTTTTCTTATTAATCTATATAAAATAAGAATCATTACATTTCGGATCCATTTTTCTATCAAAGCACCGAGTTTTAATTCTCAATTTCTGGAATTCCTTTGACAGCAAGTTAAATATATATGATGTGTGTGTGTATATATATTAATGGATTCTGCCAGCGTGCAGCCATAAGTGAGAACTAATTTTAGCGAAAAAGACTAATTGCTGTGGGCAGGCCTTTAGATTTCTTCTGTTGAAATCGTCCAACAGTCTTTGTCTTATTCTTATAGCTGCCTCAAGTGCGACCTAACGAGAATTGGTCTTCTCCACGATCTAATCGTACATGCACCTTTCAAATCTGGCTTTATATGTGAATTGAACGAGTCACTCGCAGTTGTTAAGCATTTCCTATGTACCTCGAAAGAATGGTACTGGCGATTGATCGAAGTCAGATGGCTACATGTCTTTGTTTATATTTTCAAGCTCTTGATTTTTCTCTGGTAGATCTTCCCTCTGTTATAGAATATGCCCGAGTCATTGAAACCTAGGCATCATGACAACTAACAAATGATAAAGACATCAAGCTATTTAATCTGAGCGACATTTTCATCTATAGCAACGTCCATTGCACAATCTCAGGTCTCTCTCTGGTCACTCTATGTCCAATAATGTCTTCATCAGTTTCAACACCTCTTTCCCTCCTCTCCTCTTTCCTTCTTGTGTACTCGGTCATTTGCCTTGAATTCAACATCTCTCGCTTCGATCCTGCTGCGAATGATATCCTGTACGAGGGAGATGCGAAGCCTATGGTTGGAGCAGTCGACATGACGAGTCAGCTCTATTTCTGCCATGTGGGCCGAGTCACATACAACGAGAAGGTCCGGTTATGGGACTCCGGTTCGGGGAAGCTCTCCGATTTCACTACCCACTTCCAGTTCACCATCGACACGAACGGCCAGTCTCATGGCCATTACGCTGCGGGATTCGCGTTTTTCATGGCTCCCGTGGGATTTCAAATCCCCGTTAATTCGATAGGCGGGTTTCTGGGGCTGTATAACACCACGAACAGCGACTCGTCCCAAAATCAAATCGTACATGTCGAGTTTGACTCCTTTGCGAACCCGGAATGGGACCCCAATTATGAGCATGTTGGAATCAACACAAAGTCAATTGCTTCAGCCGTTACCACTCCTTGGAATGTCACTTATCACAGCGGAGATACTGTCGACGCATGGATCAATTATAATGCCTCCACAATGAATTTGAGTGCGTCTTGGAGCTTTCAGACTACGCCAAACCCCCAGGAGAACACGAGCCTCTCGTATCAGATCGATCTGAGGACAGTCCTTCCCGAATGGGTCATAATTGGTTTTTCGGCCGCAAGTGGCTATTACATGGAACGACACACACTTGGTTCGTGGGATTTCAAATCAAGTTTAGCTATGGAGGGACCGAATAGTGGTAATTCAAAAAGGGTTGGCCTTATACTTGGGTTGACGATTCCGCTAAGCGTTATGGTAGCTTCTGGTGTAGCAATAGCTATGGGAATCATATGGATGAGGAGGAAGCGAAAGAACACGGAGAAGATAACAGAGACGGCGACGCTGACGTCCATCAATGATGACTTCGAGAGGCGCGCCGGACCGAGGAGATTTTCATACCAAGATCTTGCATCGGCAACCAACAACTTCTCAAGTGATAGAAAGCTTGGTGAAGGAGGATTCGGGGCTGTGTACCGGGGATATTTACTCAACCTAGACACGATGATCGCGGTGAAGAGAATATCGAGGGGCTCCAAGCAAGGGAAAAGAGAGTTTGTCACTGAGGTGAAGGTCATCAGCAGTTTAAGGCACCGGAACCTCGTGCAGCTCATAGGTTGGTGTCACGAAGGGAACGAGTTCATGCTCGTTTATGAGTATATGCCGAATGGGAGTCTTGACTTGCATCTCTTTGGAAAGAAGAGTCCTCTCAATTGGTCCATTAGGTATAGAATCTCGATCGGTTTAGCATCGGCGATCTTCTATTTGCATGAAGAGTGGGAGCAGTGTGTAATACACAGGGACATCAAGTCTAGCAATGTCATGCTAGACTCTAATTTCAATGTGAAATTGGGTGACTTTGGTTTGGCAAGGCTAATGGACCACGAACTTGGTCCACAGACTACTGGTTTAGCCGGTACGTTTGGGTACCTTGCACCTGAGTACATGACCACTGGCCGAGCAAGCAAAGAATCAGATGTGTACAGCTTTGGTGTTGTCGCCCTAGAAATCGCCACGGGAAAGAGAGCTAGGGATCCGAAAAGTCCAGAGTCGGAGATGAGTTTGGTAGAGTGGGTGTGGGCACTTTTCGGAGACAAGAAGCTTCCAGAGGCAGTTGATGAAAGGATGGGCTCAGATTTGGAGGAGACGCAAGTCGAGTGCTTAATAATGGTGGGGTTGTGGTGTGCTCATCCAGATCAGACTTTGAGGCCGTCGATACGGCAAGCGATTCAAGTTTTGAAATTCGAGGCCGATGTCCCTAACCTCCCAGTGAAGATGCCTGTTCCTGTCTATCGTGTGCCTACACCATCGGTCAGTTCCGGCGAACCGCTTTTAACTTCGATCATCGAAGAGGGTCGTTGACCAGGCTTCGTGGTATCTTCACTATCCTAACAACTGTATATTGCCTGCACTAGGCCTCGTTGTAAATTTACAATTCATAATTTACCATGTTGCGTTAGTGGCTACATTACAAGCAAATAATGCCTCTGGGAGGTACCTCTCCTGCAACTGCGTCATCTGAAGGGTATAGGAACATCTCTAATATCTGTTGAGGACAAAAGTAATTTCCGTCTTTCGTTTTTGTCCTTAATCTCCCAAAATCTACTTATATCCATCTTCATGTATCTGTCTGTGTATATAAGCATAGTAATTGAGGTTTCCATCTACGTCTAAAAGGGTGTGCAATTGGCCCTTCTTTTATATATATAAATATATATATATATATATATATATATATATATATAGATGTGTGTGTGTGTGTATGTGTGTGTGTGTGTGTGTGTGTTTTTCTGTTAGTGCTTTAATTTCTTATTTTTATTTTTACATTTTCAACATACTATATTCGCTGCTATCTTTAGAGCGTTTTTATCTCATATAATCTTGAGCTTGTTATCTAAAGTCTAGTTATGTAATGCGCTGATCCTCATAAGAACACCATATATATTGGATCAATGCTTCAGTCGATGGAGTTGCGTGATGAGATCGCAAGAAATTTTTAACTTGAAAAAGAGTTAATGAACTTATTCCCATTTCTCCTGTAGCTGGATCCTTCAAAACCACAAGACAAAATTTTTGTAGGGAGACTCGAGTTATGTTCAATTCTATGTATTTCTCTATTTGTAGAGTATGTTGAAGGTACAGAATTGGCCATCGGGAGTACCCTCATTGATGCTGCCCCATCTTTACTGGTTTTGTTCACGGGAGTGAATGCAAAACCAAGATGTTATTTGTACACAACAACCCATTAATATTACTCTAATATGCAAATTCGCTGTGTCAATTCAACTAAGCTTTAAAAGATTATAAGGCCAAGCTTATAGGCTAATAAGATCAATTACATAGACACGGCGTTGAGTTTCTCAAACCTTTATCTTAAGATTACTTAGTTCTATTTCTTGATGGGAGTGGGGAGGGGATATAACTTCGCGGTAAAGTGTTATCTTAACGTGGTGGAAATCATCAATTCGAGCTTACTTATCCCTAAAAAAAAAATGTGAGCTTTTCTATTTTGAGTTACTCCCCTACCATAATCGAATGAGAATGGATAAAAGACTCACGGGATTGACGTGAAGGGTAGGGATGACTATTATTTTGGGAGCAAACTCTAGTCGAATATGAAGCACATGGATATAGGTTATGCCGTGAAATGAAAGACAATCCCAAATTAGCTTTGTCTACGAACAAGGAAACCTTAGGTAAGGCAACTATAAATCTTATGGAGAGCTCAATAAGTAATGTAACTATGAATCTTATGGAGAGTTCGATCTTGGCTCAAGATGAATGCTAATAATAAGTGCTTTTAAATAAAGAAAAAAAAACTACAAAAATATCAGACTATGCTTATCGTAACACATTTGCCCAAAACTCTTTTTTCGTGACACTAAAAATCCCATACTTGTATTTGTGTGATACGTATACATTTTATTATAGTTCTGTCCAAAATTGCCTAAAAAATCCTACATGAATATAATGTTTCATTGTTGATATTATCTAAGGTCAAGTGGCGCTAATATGGCACCACACAATCGCCGCATAAAAAAAAAAGGTTAAAATGAAAGGAATAAAGCCAAAAGAAAAAAAGATCAAACTAATAAATTTAAGTAGACGAATTTCCCACCTCCGAGGAAACCACTCGGATCTCCTATTAAAAAAGTCTCAAATAACTTCAACTTTTACATAAAAATCTTACTTCGGCAAATTCAAAATAGGAGATGGTCTTTATTATGGATAGGTATTAAAATCATTTATCTTTTGTCCTTTTTATATTAAAGCACCGGTTTCTCTATTCTAATCTTCGGGGTACCTTCTAGAGCTTGTGGAATATTTTTATGGATTCTATCGGTTTGCATGTGCAAGTGGGAACTAGTCTAAGCAAAAATTCGGATACTTATTATTAAACTATTTCCCTCTTCTCCCCTTAGGAGGATATATCTAGTGTACTACAAAGTGCATCTGCAATGTCTTATCCACAAAGCTTTGAGGTAACTTATGCCTGAAAAAATATTGGCCGGTCATTAAATTTCTTCCATTGAAATCATCCACCATTCTGTCACACAGCCAATCGAAGCACAACCTAACGAGAATCGGTTCTTTGCCGCAGTCTAATCGAGGGGTCCTTTGCAATTGTTAAACATATCCTATTTACCTCCAAACAACGGTGCGGTTTATTAGTCGGAGTTGGTTGGCTTCATGTCCTTGTTTATATATTCATGCTCGAATATTCTTCGGTAGGTTCGCAATCCAATTTAAAATATTTGCGAGTACCACCGAAACCTAAGCAACATGACAAACAAGAAAAGATTGAGACATCAAGCTACTTGATCTGAGCGACATTTCCATCTATAGCGACGTCAATTGCACGATCTCAGGTCTCTCTGGTCACTCTATGTCCAACAGTGTCTTTATCAATTTCTACAACTTTGTCTCTCGTCTTCCCTTCCCTTCTTGCATGCTCTGTGATTTGCCTTGAATTTACAATACCATACGAGCATGCGGAGCCTCCTACAGTTGGAAACGTCGACTTTACGAGTCAGATCTACTATTGCCACGTGGCAGAGCCACATACATCAAGAAGGTCCGGCTATGGGACTCCGGTTCAGGGAAGCTCTCCAACTTCACTATTATAAATTAAACCAAATTCATTGGTACCGATAACTGTTCGATACTAGAGTCATAAATACAACGCTATCTTTAATGAGTTTGTTCGTCATTATCTATAATGAGTCTATTTGTTTTTCTAGATGCAGTGATTAATTTTAGAGATATAGTGAAAAATTATGAGATAAGGTGATTGTTTTATTAGTTTCTAGATTTTATTTGGAATGCTAGCTTTATCTATTAGGAAGAGTAAATGTCATGTAACAAGTCTATAAATAGGGGAGTCTTGTAATTGTTTCTTATTAAAGGGAAATAAATTTACAAGCCTATCTATCTTCTTCTCTTTTTTGTGTGAGTTGTGAGCGTTTCACCTTCAAATTACTTCCATTAAAGTGTTATCAAAGCTTTGCGGTTTGTGATCATGGCTTCAACAAACAATCAGCTTCCTCTTTAATACCCTTGTCTTATCAAAGAAAATTATGGTAATTGGATTGTTAGAATGAAAGCTCTACTCAACGCATATGGTGTGTGGGAACTTGTCAATACTGGCTATGATGAGCTAGAGAAAGAAGCTACCTTGAACCAGAACCAGAGAAATGCCTTGGAGAAGGTTTGTTCGAAAGATCAATATGTTCTATCAATCATCTATTAAGTTTTAGATGATTCCATGTTCGAAAATTTTTCGAATGCTACTACTACTACTAAGGAGGCATGGGAGATTCTTCACAATACACATTAAGGAGTACAAAAAGTTCAGAAGATTCACCTTCAAACCTTAAGAGGCGAATTCGAGGTAATTGATATGAAATGATTTGAATCAATTGCTGATTATTTCACAGAGTTTTGGCAATTGTTAACTGGATGAAAAGAAATGGAGAAAATGTTTCAGATGTTTGTGTTTAAGAAAATAGTTAAGTCCTTAGACAAGAAGTATGACCACATTGTTGTTGCAGTTGAAGAATCCAAAGACGTGGATGCCATGATGATTGATGAGCCTATAGGTTCATTACAAGCCTATGAAGAAAGGTTCAAAAGAAGAAAGATTGAACTAGTGGAAGAAGTTCTCCAAACGCGATTGACCATTTGAGATGAGAAGGAACAAAGAAGAGAACCTACACAAACTCGCAGGACAAACCAAGATCGTGATCATGGTCAAGGTCGAGGTCGTTTTCAAGGAAGAAGTTGTGGATGAAGTAGAGGAGATGCTACTTGAAGTGATGGTAGATACTAGTATAAAAGAGGTGTTGGTGGAAAAAGAAAGAACTCGATAGGCTAGTGATATGATAAATAAAAAATTCGATGTTATCATTGTAATAAACTTATCCATTATGCTTCTGACTATTGGAACAAGGAGAGTAGTGGAGCAGATGAAAAGGCAAATTTAGTGAATGACACTGATCAGGTTCTACTATTGGCATTCAAAAAAGATGAAAGAGGTCAAACTGGTACGTGGTATTTGGATATTGGTGCAAGCAATCATATGCGGGAGGAAGGAGATGTTTACCAAGTCAAACAAGACAATTAAGAAAAAGTCTCTTTTAGTGATAGCTCCAAAATTCTTGTTGAAGGCGAAGGTATAATTCTGATTCGCTTGAAGAATTGTGCACGTCAGTTTATTACTCATGTTTATCATATACTGAAAATGTCAAACAATATTTGAGTTTGGGATAGCTTTTGAAGAAAGGCTATACTTTTCATATGAAAGATTTTAATCTTGTACTAAGAGATAGGAATAACAAACTGATTGCGAATGTAAAGATGTCGAATAACAAGATGTTTACTCCCAGTATAAAGAACGATATGTCTCGATATCTGAAGGCGTGCGTTGATAATCCTTCATGGTTGTGGCATTTGAGATTCAGCTATCTCAATTTTGGCAGACTTAATTTGCTTGCTTGCAAGAAGATGGTTTGTGGCTTACCACATATTGATCATCTCGATCAATTATGTGAAGGGTGTGTTATCGGTAAGCATTCCAAAATTAACTTTCCAAAGGAAGTGATTTATTGAGTGAAGAAGCCGCTCGAATTGATTTATTGTAATGTGTGTGGTTCAATTACTCCTCATTCATATGGCAATCATCGTTATTTTGTTACTTTTATTGATATTTTTACTCGGAAAACTTGGGTTTTAATTAAAAAAAAAAAACAGGTTCGATATGTTTAAACAATCCAAGAACTTGGCTAAAAAGGAGAGTAGCTATTTTATCAAAGCTATGAAGACTGATTATGGTGGAGAATTCACCTCAACCATATTCAACAAATTCTGTGAGGATCATGGTATTCGGCATTTCTTGATGGCTCTGTATTCTCCTCAACAAAATGGCATACGAAAAAATAGAACCATTCTTGACATGGTTCGAAGCATGTCGAAGAGCAAAAATTTGCCAAATGAGCTTTCAGCTGAAGCTATTTTGTGTGTAGTCTATCTTTAAAAATAGATATCCCATATATGAACTTGAAGGCGTAACTCCACAAGAAGCATGGACTGGGAGAAGACCAAGTGCTTCACACTTGAGAATTTTCAAAAGTATTGCGTATGCTCATGTGCTGAGCCAGAAAAGATCGAAATTGGAAGACAAGAGCAAAAATATCATCTTTTTTAGGTAAGACTCCTTATCCAAAACCTATCAATCATTTGATCATAACATTTTGAAAGTGTATATAAGCAAAGATGTCAGGTTCGATGAAGATGGCATGTGGAAAGACAATCCAAAAGAGGGAGAATTACCAAAAAGTCCTAAACCTATTGAAATTGTGCCAATTCAGTCCTAAGCTTTTTTTTTTTTTTTTTGCTAACCTTTTATAGTTGTGTCAATTCAATCCATCTGGTCAAAATTGGCTGGCCGCGCTAACGTGGACACCGGCCAGGGACAGCTAGCCGGCGAACGCCAATGTGGTAATTTTAAAATTTTTTTTTTCGAATTTTTAAATTTTTAAATTTTATTTTTCCCCATCTTCTCCTTCCTCTAGCTAGCCGGTGCCGGCCACTAGCGAGGCTCGCCCTGCCAACCACTAGCGAAGGCGAGCCTCGCCCAGCGACGGCGAGGCCGTTGTCGCCACATCTGGCGAGGCTTGGCCTCGCCCAACCATGGCGAGGTTGAGTGGGCGAGGCTGCCGTCGCCAGATCTGGTGAGGCTCGGCCTTGCCTAGCAAGGAGACGGAACCGGCCTTCTTTCTACTGCCATCGTCGACATGGTTTCGAGGGTTTGAGATCGAAGCATTGGATTTGGTCTTGGAGATCTTGGCCATGGCCCAGATTGACTTCTCTCGCTCGGCGCGAAGCTTCTAGATGCTGCCCTCAATGCGACCCTAGAGGCGAGAGGCATTGGAAGTTGAGGCCGCCCATCAACCAGTGAGAGGCCGAGCCTCACCAAATTTGGCGATGGCAGCCTCGTTTGGCGGGGCCTTGCCCAGCCAAGGCAAGGGTCAACCTCGCTGGTGGCCGGTGAGGCTGCTTGCCCGGGGATGGTGAGGTTCGACCTCACCATGGCTAGGTGAGGCCGAGCCTCGCCAAATGTGGTGACGGCGGCCTCGCCGTCGCCGGGTGAGGCTCACCTTCGCCGGTGGTCGGCGAGGCTAATCTCGCCGACCTCGCCTCTAGCCAACGCCGACTGGCCAGAGGAAGGAGAAGATGGGGGAAAAAAGAATAAAAAATTAAAAAAAAATTAAAAAAATTGCCACATCAACGTTTGCTAGCTAGTTGTCCCGGCTACCCGCGTCCACATTAGCGCCGACCGACTAATTTTGGCCAGATGGACTGAATTGGCACAATTGTAAAATGTTTATGACTAAATTGGCCAAAAAAAAAAAGTTTAGGACTAAATTTGCATAATTGCAATAGGTTTAAGACTTTTTTGGTAATTCTCCCTCCAAAAGATGAAGTGAATGCTCATGGCGATACTGATCTAACGGAATTGATAGATCATCCGACACCTTCTTCTACAGTATTTTCTTCAAGTTCATTATCACCATTCTCTTCAAATGGTGTCGATGAACCGCTAATGCTAAAATCAAGGAGATTGTTTGACATTTATGAAGTTATCGACGAGGTTCACCTGGTATCTCTTCTTGCAGATTGTGAGCCACTTGTTTATAATGATGTGGCTAAAAAAGAAAAATGGAGAAAAGCCATGAACGAAGAAATTGAAGCCATTGAGAAGAATCAAACGTGAGAGCTTACTGATCTATCAAAGGACAAGAAATCGATTAGAGTCAAATGGGTGTATAAGGCCAAGAAGAATGACAAAGGAGAGATGATAAGATACAATGCTAGATTAGTTGCGAAGGGGTACAAACAAAAAGCTGGAATCGAGTATGATGAAATTTTTACCCTTGTCATCCGCTTGGAAACAATTAAATCGATTATTTCTATCGCTGCTCAAGGTGATTGACGAATTTATCAAATGGATATCAAATCATTATTTTTGAACGGCATCCTTGAAGAAGATATTTTATTGAACAACCGAAGGGGTTTGTTGTGAAAGCTCATGAAGACAAAGTGCTAAAGTTAAAGAAAGCTCTATATGGACTTAAACAAGCACTGATTGCATGGACCCAGAATTGATATATATTTCAAGGCGAATGGATTTTCTAAATGTCCAAACGAGCATGCACTCTATTTGAAGCAAGAAATAGGTGATGTTCTAATCACCTGTTTATATGTTGATGACCTTATTTTTATAGGAAATAATCTAGCAATGATTGATGCTTTTAAGGCATCGATGGTGAAAGAATTTGAGATGACTAATAATGGTCTCATGAATTATTTCCTTGGGATTGAAGTGAAGCAAAGTGTTGAGAGGATTTTTATTTCCCAAAAAGGATATGCAGAAAATCCCTTGAAAAATTCAACATGAAGAATTGTACTCCGGTCAATACACCAATGGAGTGCAAAACCAAGCTTTCGAAGTTTGATGATGGTGTCAATGTTGATTCAACATATTATAGAAGTTTGATTGGGAGTTTGAGATACTCGACATGCACGAGATCGGACTTTATGTATAGTGTTGGATTTATGAGTTGATATGTGAAGAAACCGAAATCATCTCATCTTAAAGCTGTAAAGAGGATACTTCGGTATATCAAAGGTACTACATCTCATGGCCCATACTATCATCGTGAATCCTTCCAACTTAGAGCTTATTCGGATAGTGATTATGGTGGAGATATCAATGATCGAAAGAGCACTACAAGCTTTGTATTTTTCTTGTCTGACACTACTTTTATGTGCTTATCAAAGAAGCACCTCAATGTTATTCTATCGACATGTGAAGCTGAATATGTAGCTGAATTTTTCATGTGTTTGTCATGCAATTTGGTTGAGAAGATTATTCAAAGATATTCTTATGGAGCATAAGAAAACAACTAAGATTTTTTTTAATAATATTTTTGCTATTGCATTGGCGAAAAATCCACTTTTTCATGAATGAAGCAAACATATCAATATTCGATATCATTGCATTCGAGAACAAGCTAAAGAGAATCAGGTTGAATTGTTACATGTGAAGATTGGAGATCAAGTAGTAGACATTTTTATCAAATCTCTCAAGATCGATGCTTTCCGAAAGTTTAAGAGCTTGCTTGGAATGATCGATGGAAGAAAGTTTGGTTTAAAGGAGAGTGTTAGAAATTAAACCAAATTCATCAATACCAATAACTGTTTGGTATTCACATTGAAGAAGAGTCATAAAAGCGTTATCTTTAATGAGTCTGTTCATATTTCTAGAGGTAGTGATTGTTTTTAGATATATAGTGAAACATGATAAGATAAGGTGATTGTTTTGCTATTTTCTAAATCTTATTTGGAGTGCTAGCTTTATTTAATAGGAAGAGTAAACGTCATGTAACAAGTCTATAAATAGGGAGTCTTGCAATTATTTTTTGTTAAGGTAAAATAAATATGGAAGTTCATCTATTTTCTTCTCTTTCTTGTATGAGTTGTGAGCGGAGGGGTTCGCATTTTTCATGGCTCCTGCAAGATTTCAAATTCCCGTCAGTTCGGCAGGTGGGTTTCTAGGCCTGTTCAACACCATGAACAGCGACTCATCCTAGAATCAAATCATACACGTCAAGTTTGACGCTTTCGCAAACTCAGAATGGGACCCTGCTTAAAAGCATGTCGGAATCAACAAGAACTCGATTTCTACGAATGTTGCCACTCCTTGGAATGTCACTTATCATAGCGTAGATACTATTGACGCATGGATCGATTATAATGCTTCCATGATGAATTTAAGTGTGTCGTGGAGCTTCCACACCGCGCCAAACCCACAAGAACAGAAGCCTATCTTATCAGATCGATCTGAGGACAGTCCTTTCCGAATGGGTCGTGATAGGATTTTCAGCCACGAGCGGCTATACCGCGGAATTACACACCCTTTTTTCTTGGGATTTCAAGTCGAGTTTAGCTGTGGAGGGACCGAATAGTGGTAATCCAAAAAGGGTTGGCCAGAGACTTGGCTTGACGATTCCGCTGAGCATTATGGTAGCTTCTGGTGTAGTTATAGCTATAGGAATCACACGGATGATGAGGAAGCGAAAGAGCGCGGAGAAGATACCAGAGACGGCGACGCTGACGTCTATCAATGATGACTTCGAGAGGCGAGCTGGACCAAGGAGGTTTTCCTACCAGGACCTTGCTTCAGCAACCAACAACTTCTCGGATGACGGAAAGCTTGGTGAAGGAGGATTCGGGGCTGTGTACCGGGGATTTTAACTCAACCTAGATATGACAATTGCGGTCAAGAGAATATCGAGAGGCTCCAAGCAAGGGAAAAGAGAATTTGTCACTGAGGTGAAGATCATTAGTAGTTTAAGGCACCGGAACCTCGGGCACGAGCTCTTGCTCATCTATGAGCATATGCCGAACGGGAGCCTTGACTTGCATCTCTTTGGAAAGAAGGGTCCTCTCAATTCGTTAATTATGTATAGAATCTCGATCGGTTTAATGTCGGCGATCTTCTATTTGCATGAGGAGAGAGAGAGAGAGTAGCGTGTAATATATAGGGACATCAAATCTAGCAATGCCATGCTAGACTCTAATTTCAATGTGAAATTGGGTGACTTCGGTTTGGCAAGGCTGATGGACCACGAACTCGGTCCACAGACTATTGGTTTAGCCTGTACTTTTGGGTACCTTGCACTTGAGTACGTAACCACTGACCGGGCAAGCAAAGAATCAGATGGGTACGGTTTTGGAGTCGTCGCCCTAGAAATTGCCACGGGAAGGAGAGCTAGGGATCCTAGAGATCCGGAGTCGGAGATGAGTCTAGTCGAGTGGGTTTGGGATCGTTACGGAGACGGGAAGCTTCTAGAGGTTGTTGATGAAAGGATGAGCTCAGATTTCGGGAAGAAGTAAGTCGAGTGCTTAATGATGGTGGAGCTGTGGTGTGCTCATCCAGATTGGACCTTGAGGCCGTCCGTACAGCAAGCGATTCAAGTTTTGAAATTCGAGGCGGACGTCCCGAATCTCCCGATGAAGATGCCCGTTCCTGTTTATCGTGCTCCACCACCGGTCAATTCGGGTGAAGTATTTTTAACTTCAATCATCGAAGAGGGTCGGTGACCGCTGAATCTTCACTACCCTAACAAGAGTGTATTGACTGCTGTAGGCCTCGTTATCAATTCTCATTTCACCATGCTGCGTCAGGGGCTAGATCACAAACACAGAATTATGTATTTCTTTTTTATTTTGCGTCATCTAAAGGATGTGGGAACATCTCTAAAATCTATCAAGGACCAAAGTAATTTCGGTATTTCATTGGTTATAGATAATTAGATATTTCTCTAGGACAATTTCCTAAGTTAGATGTATATTGATAATTCTAATGTTTTCTCATATCTTTTAAGATTCCGTGTATATCTTGATTGGTATGTTATCTTAGATAACTATCTGATAAAGCCTATAAATAGAGTCATATTGTTGTTCAAAATATATTAAAATATATAGAAAATTTTATTTCTCTTTTTGTGGTATATTTCTCAACTTGGAACTTTTTGCGCCTCCGACCTTTGATCCATGAAGTGTTAATTTCATGAAGAAACAAGTTTTCATCACATTGCTTTGCTTGATTTCAAACTGACTTCGGTCCATTTGATTCGACTTTGGAGAAATGTCTTTGGGAAAATACAAATACCTTTGGTTTTCCGAAATACAAATAGTGTTTGATAAATTGTAATTTTAACATACATTGGGAAACAACTTCAGCTTAAATACCGTTTGATAAAAACTGCATTTTGTAAAGAACTTTTGCTAATTTTCTTAATAAAAATTTTCTAATAATTTTCAATGGAGCTCGGTTGTTGGCGGTCAAAACAACCACTAGCCAACCGCAGTGGTTGGAAGTTACGGTTGCGCATGGTAAACTTCCCAGCCAAGAATTTCTATTCTTCTCTTCCCCTAACAAAAAAAGAATAGAAACCTGTTTGATAACGGCAAGTTAGTTTTTGTTCCCTGGGAACAAAAAGTTAGCCTAGGAATGGTTTTGGAATAGAAATGAGAAGTAAAAAAAAAGTTGCTTCTTACCCCACAAGCTTTGGCCATTTGCACAAATCCGGAGCACTGTTCACAGGGTTTCTCTCTCGGGCGAACCTGTTCCTGTTTCGTGCATTCTCGTGCTTCTGGCCCAGGGTCTGTTGATCGGTGGTTGCGACCGTTACTCGGTGGAAAGTGGCGCCTTCCACTCCTCTTTGACCCCCTATTTCGTTGACCTTGGTATGTCCTTCCCTCTCAGTTCGCATGGCTTCGTTGGTTAGGGTTTTCACCCACTGATCTACTGCGAGTTTGATGTCTGGGTTGGATTGTGAGGGGGATAACCCCCATGTTGCGGATGAGGGGATGGGTTCCCGTGGGAAATCCCCTTTGATTGGGGATGAAGGCCCCTCTTCGACCTTGCCTTTGGATTCTCGGAATGCCGCTACTGTTCCTTCTGATGGAAAAGTCCAGTGACCATCCCGAGCGTCTGCAGATGTGCGGCCTATGAATAGGGGAAGGTTGAGTTCAAAGAGGCCTACTGGCCGAAGTAATTCAAGGAATCCCCAACAGAAGTCTTGGGTGGCTGTGGCCCAAACGGTTGCAAAGGGCTATGACTCGGTTTATACACCACCTACTTTAGTGAACAATAAGCCTGTCATCGAAATCACAGATCAGGACTTAAAAGCTGTTGATCCAAAGATGCATCAGTGCCTTATGGGTCATTTTATTGGCCATAGGTTACCGTTTAGAGTTGTGGAAGAAGCTCTTAAGAAGCTATGGGGGCCGAACTTGTTCGAAGTTATGTCGAACAGCAAGGGACTGTTTATGTTTCACATTTCGAACAGAGACTTTCGCAGGAATGTCCTCAAAGGTGGCCGTGTCACGGTTGCTAATGTTCCCCTCATCCTCCAGCAGTGGACTCCGGGTCTTGAGTTGAGGAAGGAAAACCATCCCACAGTGCCTGTATGGATTCGACTGTCCAATTTACCTTTCTCCTGTTGGTCAGCTCAATTCATAGGAAAGGTTGCAAGTGCGGTTGGTAAACCTGTTTATGTTGATCAGCGAACTGAACAACTTAAGAGCCTTTCTTTCGCTCGAGTTTGTGTTGAAATTGCAGCGAATCAGACCTTCGATGAGGTGATAGAGACAACTTACAACGGTGAAAAATGTGAGATAGGAGTTGAGTTTGAATGGAAACCTTCGGCTTGCGCTATTTGTGGTGTCTTCGAGCATAATTGTGCAGGAAATTTTCAAAGCCAAGGATTCTCGCCGCGTAGCTCATCCTCGTTGTTGAGGCACTGCCTCGTTCTCGTGTAGAGGGGAGTTCACAACAGATCAATGAGGACCCGAGGTCTTTAGTGGTTGCTGCATATGACCCGTCTGTGGAGGGCAGTAGCTGCGTTTGGTTCAGCATTTCCAAGGGGCTTTCAGGCCTGAAAGGCCCTTGGGGAAATGCTGGACTGTTTGGTTCAACTTTGAAGTCGGCTTTCAGCTTTCAACTTGCCTTCAAAATACTGAAAGCCCAAAGCTGGTAGGGACTAGCTTTGGGCTTTCAGCATTCTGTCAAATGCTGAAATTATTTACCAAACACAATTGCATTACCCAAAGTAGCTTTGGGCTTTCAGCATTTGCATTGGACTCAAAGCCCCTTGCAAATGCTGAACCAAACGCAGTGAGTATAGTGCATGTAAAGGAAACAACCCTGGTTGTGGAGCTTGTGCAACAGGAGGCAGTGGACCCTTGAATCTCAGCTTTGGGGGTGACTTCTGGTGTCTCAAGATCTCATGAAGCTGAAAGCCTACAGGCTGATCCTGATTCTATGTTACCTCTTGTCTCTGATCCTGGAGAGGTCGGCTGGAAACAGGTAAAACCGAAGAAGAAGCAACAGTTCTCAGTAGATGCGGCCTCATTTGAGTTGTCCCTGTCGGGTGATGGGGGGCAATTCCTAAAACCGAAGGAAGCCGGGCCTTCGTAGTACGTAAAGAAAAGAAATACCCCAAAGGACCCTCGAAAGCTGTGGGCAAGGATGGCACCGGCCGTTCCTCACAAGTTGCGGTGATGTTGATCATTCCACTGCTGCTCCTTCTTCCACTCAGGAAGATGAGATTTGTGATTTCTCCCCTAGAGAAGATGCAACTGCGGACAAGTCTGTTAAAGCTCCCTCGGCTCTTGCGAAGGGATCCATCCAAGAGCAGCTATTACAGATTCGCCATGATCCCCCTGACTTGTTGCAACCGGAGACTTCAAAGGCGACTAAGTCAAGTCGCAAAGCCTACAAGCGGAGGTAGGTTCTCTCATTCCTTTTTGATGTTTTTTGGATTATGGAATGTGAGAGGAATCATGGACACTGTGCGAAGGGCCGAAGTTAGGAAGCTTGTTGCTGTAAATAAGTTGAGCCTTATAGGCCTTTTTGAGACGAAAGTCCCGGAACAGCTGTTTGATTCTATTTCATCCTCTATTCTAAGAGGATGGCGTTGGATTGCTAATTATGACTATGCTCCTAGAGGCAGAATCTGGATTGGAAGGAACCCATATTACGTTGATTTTGATGTGATTTCCCTTAATGACCAAGCCATCCATGGTCGTTTAAATATGAGTTCGTCCAACTTCACTTGCTGCGTTTCTGCGATAAATGGTGAGCACACCTTTGTGCATCAGAGGCCTCTTTGGGATGATCTTATCTTTTGTGATGAGCTCTTTCAAGATTATGCTTGGTTAGTTTCGGGAGACTTTAATGCAATCAAAGATCCTTCTGACCGCTTTGGTGGCTCTAATGCTTGGATCCCCTATTTTGATGAGTTCAAACTTTGTCTGGATCAAACGGAACTTGAAGATCTCAAGTACTCAGGCCTCAGATTCACATGGTCAACTTCGGCGGGAGAAGCCAGGAAGATGCGAAAGATTGACAGAGTTCTTGTGAACTCTAAGTGGAGGATGGACTTTTCTTATTCGGAGGCGTCCTTTCTCAACCCTGGAATTTCATATCACACCCCTATGGTTGTTAGGGTTGTTGATCCGCAGCCAAGGAGAAAGCCTTTTAAGTTTTTCGATTTCTGGGCTGATCATCCGGATTTTCGATCTACAATCTCTCATGCATGGAATAGTCAGGTTTGGGGTGTTCCGATGTTTAGACTTGTTTCTAAGCTAAAGTTGGTGAAAGCCCGCCTAAAGGATCTTAATATGGAAGCCTTCTCGGATATCTCATAGAGAACCCTTCAAGCGAGGGAAAACTTGCGTTCTACTGAGATGCTCCTTCAGTCGGATCCTGAAGATATCTCGCTTGCTGAACTTGAAAGAGGTTAGTGGAGTGCGTTTATTGACCTTCGTCATCAAGAAGAATCATTTTACAAACAAAAATCCAGAATTAGATGGTTGAAGGAAGGTGACCGTAACACAAGATTCTTCCACAACTATGTCAAAGCTAGATGCCTCAACAACCGAATTCTCTCGGTTAAGGACTCTGCATGTGTGGTTGTTTCGGATCCTGTTTTGGTGCCTAAAGTTTTCCTATCCTTCTTCATGGATCTCCTTGCCCCTCGGGTCAATGTGGCTAAACCAGATCTTCAAGAGTTGACTTCTCTTATTCCGAGGCCATTGACGGAGGGCCAGGTATGTTCTCTAGCCTCATCGATGTCTGATTTGGAAGTTAAGAATACTTTGTTCTCGCTTGCCAAAGGAAAGGCCCCTGGTCCAGATGGTTTTACAGTAGAATTCTTCAAAAATAACTGGAATATTGTGGGATCCTTAGTTACTGAGGCGGTGCAAGATTTCTTCTCCTCAGGCTTTCTTCTAAAGGAAGTCAATGCGACTATCCTAGCCTTTATCGCTAAGGTGCCGAATGCTTGTGAAGTGAATGACTTTAGACCAATTGCATGCTGCAATACTGTCTACAAACTTATCACTAAAATATTGGCCAATCGAATAGCACCTTGTACTTCAGATCTTATCACCCTACCCCGGAATGCATTCGTTAAAGGAAGAAGAATTAGGGACAATATCTTATTGGCCCAAGAGTTGTTTGCAGGTTTTCACCTTGACCCATATCTTCCAAGATGTGCGGTAAAGGTGGATTTCCGAAGGCATATGATACCGTTGATTGGGATTTCCTAGAGCTCACACTTACTTTTCGGTTTCCTCAGTGGATCATCACTCGGATTATGGCTTGTGTTCGCACACCCAGGTTCTCTATCTCTGTTAATAGGGAGCTTCATGGCTTCTTCCCGGGAGGCAGAGGTCTTAGGCAGGGCGACCCAATGTCACCGTATTTGTTTACTTTGATCTTGGAGATCTTCTCGGGCATTTTGAACCGAAGGTCCTCAGCCAAGGAGTTCAAATACTTCTGGAGATGTAAATCTTCCAAGCTCACGCATCTGTTTTTTGCAGACGATGTGTTTCTTTTTTTGCCAAGCAGATTGGAAGTCGGCTACGATCCTAAAAAGAAGCCTCGACATTTTCTCTTCTTGGAGTGGACTTCTTCCTAACAAAGAAAAGAGTGACATTTTCCTTTCGGGAGGTGATCCTTCTCTACATAGCAAAATCCTCCTAGCCTTCGGATTCCAGGAAGGAAAACTCCCGGTTCGGTACCTTGGAGTGCCGATCATTTCTAAGAGGTTGAGTAAGGGAGATTGTGTTAAGCTAATTGACCACATCATCTCGCGAGTCCGCTCCTGGTCTCACAGATTTCTCTCATTTGTGGGGAGACTCCAGCTTATAAGGTCAGTGCTTCATGCAATTCAATCGTTTTGGGTTAGTGTTTTCACTTTGCCAGCTTCGGTAATCCTGGGGATTGAGAATATTCTACGTAGATTCTTGTGGAAAGGAACTTCTTTGGCCACGGGAGGTGTGAAAGTCGCTTGGGCGGATATTTGTTTGCTTAAAGAGGAAGGGGGGCTAGGTATTCGATCTATTAAGGATTACAACAAGGCCTCAATGCTGAAATATATTTGGATTTTGTTCACTGATAAGGAATTGTTGTGGTGCCGCTGGATTCACTCCAACTTCTTAAACAAGCATAACTTCTGGGTTGCCCAGCAGCCTTCAGTTTGTGCTTGGAGTTGGAAGAAAATTCTTCAATTAAGGGGCCCGTTTAGGCAGTCCTTCAGGTGGGAGGTCAGTAATGGCCGCTCTATTTCCTCGTGGTTTGATAATTGGTTGCCCAGTGGCCCTCTTCATCTACAGGTTCTTGAGCACCTTATGTCTGATTCCGACGTTCCTGCTAGGGCGACTGTGGCGTTTCTCTATTCGTACACTGGCGAGTCGTGCAAACAAATGGTCCGGAGGATCTTGGGTTTTCTTTTCCATCTCTCTCAGCTGGCAATGATCGCTTTGTGTGGCATCAACATGCTTCAGGTTCTTTCTCTGTGGCATCAGCTTGGAATTTTATTAGAATTTCTAAAGCAATAGTTCCATGGACCTCCTTTGTGTGGGACAAGGACTTAGCCCCTCGGTTTTAGTTTCTTTTGTGGCTCACCACTAAGAAACGTTTGCCTACCCAGGCATTTTTGCTCTCTCATGGAAGAATTGACTATTCGGTGTGCACCTTTTGCAATTCTCAGCCGGACTCTATTGACCACTTGTACTTTAGCTGCAATTTTCCAGTGACTTTAGTTTACTTCTGGGCTACCAGATGCAATCTACCATGGAGAAATGGCACTTGGGAACAAAACCTTGATTGGGCCCGGAGGTTCCTTGCTGGTAAGGACTTCTTTCATAGTCTCTCTCGGTATTCCTTTGGTGCTCTGTGCTATCTTATTTGGAAGAAAAGAAATGCCATGATTTTTCGAGGGGATTCTTGGATATTCCCACTTTGAAGAACTGTTTGATTAGGATGGTTAAGGAAAAGGCCCTTACTTATAGAGATGTGCCTGACACTCCAAGGAATCGGTGCTTACAGAGAGGTTGGGGTTTCGACCTAGCCATTTTCGCATAAGATTGCAGGTCTTTTGTTGATCTGTATTGCTTCCTTTTGATCCCTGTCTCGGTCGCTTCTAGCCTTTGTGTTCCTGCCTTGCGCATTTTCCCTCTTCAGCTTCATGGGCGTCCTTGGAGGTTTATGGTTGAAGGTGGTGGATGGGTAGTTCTACATGTCTTGCCTTGTGCTCTCCCCCTCGACTTCCCTGGCGTCCTTGGAGGTTACGTGGCCAAAGTTGTTGGCTGGGCAGTGTTTGTTTAGTTTGTGCTTTTGCCTTTTATGGCTTTTACGTGGTTCCCTTCCACTCTTGTGCTCTTGCATCTAAAGTGTAAGCTTTTGGTGCCGTTTTTTTGTACATTTGTCCAAAGCTATCAATATATTCTTACATTTACCAAAAAAAAAAAAAAGTTGCTTCTTGTTCCCGGAACAAGTTTAAGAAATAAGTGAATTTTTTTTTTTTTATTCTTCTTTTGCTGACCACCATTGATCGTCCTTGACCGTCGACCGCCATTGACCGCCCTTGACTGCCGCCCGCCGTCGCCCGCCGCCGCCGCTGCCGCTGTCGGCTAATCGCCACCATCGTCGACCGTCGCCGCCGGTCACCGCCGGCCGACCGCCGCCGCCGGAGGCCGACCGATCGTCGCCGCCGCCGCCGGTCGACGCCACTGCCACCGAGACGCCACCGCCGCCGCCGGCTGATGGGCCGTGGGATGGCAATTGGCAGCAGCAGTCGGCGGGCTGCGATTGGCCGCGGCGACGTACGGCAGCGGCGGCGACATGTGGCGGCGGCGGCGTCTGGCGGTGGTGGCGGTCTACCGGCAAAAATAAAAAACAAATAAATATAAAAAAGAAACTATTTTTTACTAAACGCATTTCTATTCTTTTTCTATTTCTAGAGTAAAAATTTTGTGTAGTTACCAAACGAGTTTTTTACATAGAAATTGTTCCCTATAATAGAAATAGAAAAGAACTATTTCTGAAAAAAATGGTTCCCCGGCCAAGAAATATTGCCATGCGCAGCCTACGTGACTTGGGCCAATAGTTGCTTGGGTCACGTGACCCACGCGATGCTTGAGGTTGCGCAACCCCTAGAGCGGCAATCACCAAGGCCGTGTTCGGCTCCTCCATGCAAACCATGGAGAAGATGAACAATGAATGAATATTGATCGGGGCTGAAACTTACATTCCAAGAATGCTGCTTTCCGGAGGACCTCTGAACTTGCCTTGGGCTAGAGGCCCTTAAAGCGCTTTGAAAATGCAATTTCATTTACCCAAAGTTGGGCAAAAAATGAATCTAACGCTCTTTGCATTAGTCCAAGGAACTTTAGAGTCCCATAGCCAATTTGAAATCGTGAACTAAACGAGGGTCATCTTGAATTTGAGAGGATGTTAAAAATAATTAGAGAATTCTCTAGAATAATTTCCTATATTAGAATTATTTTGATAATTCTGTTGATTCACCGTATCTCTCAAGATGGCTTGTATATATTGATTGATATGTTATTTTAGATAATTATTTAATAATGTTTCTAGATAGGCTCACGTATTCTTGTTCAGAATATATCAAAATTAATAATAATAATAATAATAATAATAATAATAATAATAATAATAATAACCTTATTTCTCTCTTTTGCATTATATTCCTTAACTTCAGTTTTGTCCCTAAATTTCCAAAAAGCACCTGTATTCATCTACATGTATCTGTCTATCTAGATAAGCATAGTAATTCAAGTATCCATCTACATCTAAAACGGTGTGCAAATGGTCCTTTTCTTTTTCATTTTCGATTTACTTCTGCTGTCTTTAGACCATGTATATCTTATAATCTTGAGCTTGTTATCTAAAGTCATCTGACGGTATGATGATCCTTCATAAGCACACCATATATACACCATATATATTGTGGTTCATGCTTCAGCCGACTAACTTGTGTGATAAGATCACAATATAGTTCTAACTTGACCAACAACAAAAACAAATAATGAACCTATTCCTAGTTCTCCTGTAGTTTGATCTTCAGAACCACAAGACAAAAGTTTTGTAGGGAGACCTGAGTTATGTTCAACTCTATGTATTCCTCTATTCATAAAGTACAATACAGGTACAAAATTGGCCATTAAGAATGTTGGAAGTACACAACAGAAGTCCGACATTTTAACCGAGGATATAGCCAAGAGAGAGTCAAGTTTGAGTCTATCAATATATCCAATTAGACCCACATTTACTTAAAAGTTGAGGCTAATAAGTTATGGGTTAATTATGATATATTAACTGCTCCACACCACATTAATTATCCAATGTGAAATTTCTCTAACACAACTCATTTATACATGCATCCTAACATAGAATACCCTCATGAATGCCGTCCTGACTCCACTAAGATGTTATTTGTAAAGAGCAACCCATTACTACTACAATAATGCAAATTTCCCATATTAATCCAACGAGCTTCGAAAGATCATAAGGGCCAAACTAATAAGATAGATTACATAGCCATATATCCTTATAAATATTTATGTACTTATGCTAATGACGAAGTGGCATAACACTTGTGGTGAAGGACTTTAAGGAGTTATGTCATTCAAGTAGTCAATTGGTAAGTTATATAATGCTATGGGGAAAAAAAGAAATTAGAACACCACGCGAAAATTCTGGCACTCATTGTGTCATTTTCCCAAGAAAGTTGCATTAACTTTCTTAATCATGAAATCCGCTGACTTTCCATGAAGAGACGCTTTTAAGAAGTTATTAGTTGTGGCATCAATTCACATCTTTCGAAAACGAACCAAACATATAGAATCAGGAACAAGCAAAATACAAGTAACCTAGAGATAGGAACATTTGAGTTTACAACATCGAATTGAGTTACAAACAAGAATTTACTTAGATTCAATTTAGTTAAAAATAAGAAAAACGAATGACACAAACTTCATTTTTCCAATGCTTGAAAAACTAAGAACGCACGCAACATAATTCTTATTCCCTCCTTCCAATAGTAAATTAACCACGCTCAACGACCTTCTTGGAGACTATTGGTGACGAAAGGCTTGCTGGAGCTGACGGACGGTGGCGACTGCACGGGGTACACTGCGATCGGCATCTTATTAGGAAGAACCGGCGCCGTGGCCTCGAAATTGAGGACCTGAAGCGCTTGCCTTATGGAGGGCCTCAAGCCCCGGTCGGGATGAGCACACCACAAGCCCACGGCCAACGCGCACTCCACTTGTTTCCCATCAAAATGCGCTTGGAGTCTCTCATCCACGGCCTCAACGACCCGGCCTTTCCCGTAGAGATCCCACACCCACTCCACCAGACTCATCTGCGACGATTGCTCCATCGGATCGACGGACCTACGTCCCGTAGCAATCTCGAGTACAACCACCCCGAAGCTGTACACATCGGACTCCTTACTCGCTCGCCCTGTGCTCACATACTCTGGGGCCATGTATCCAAACGTGCCGGCTAGCCCGGTCGTCTGTGGCCCAAGCTCGTGGTCCATGAGGCGGGCCAGCCCGAAGTCTCCGAGTTTGACGTTGAACCCCGAGTCTAGCATCACGTTGCTCGACTTGATGTCCCGGTGCACCACGCACTGCTCCCACTCCTCATGGAGGTAGAGGAGCGCGGAGGCGAGCCCGACCAAAATCTTGTACCGGGCAGCCCAGCTTAGAGGGCTCTTCTTGCCAAAGAGGTGCCTGTCGAGGCTACCGTTCGGCATGAACTCGTAGACGAGCATGAACTCATTCGCCTCGTGGCACCAACCTATAAGTAGCACCAAATTTCTATGCCTCAAGCTGCTGATCACCTTCACCTCGGTGATGAACTCCTTTTTCCCTTGTTTTGAACCTCTCGATATCCGCTTCACCGCGACTGCCGCATCCAGGCCAACCAGATATCCCCTGTAGACTGCCCCGAACCCGCCCTGGCCCAGCTTCCTCTCCTCAGCGAAGTTGTTGGTAGCAGAAGCAAGGTCCGAATACGCAAACCTACGTGGCCCTGCGCCTCTCTCAAGCTCTTCGTTTATGGACGTCATTGCCATCTCCGATCCCAAGCTCCACCTCTTCCTTCTCCAGAGGATTGCTGATATCGCCACCATGCCGCAGAGTAGGACTCCTAGCGGAACTGCTAAGCCAACGACTAACTTGGTCCCTTTGGCATTTCCTTTCTTTTCCTTGACTCCGAGGTTTGAACTGAAGGTCCAAGATCCAAGTTGGTGACGTTCAACGTAATAGCCAGTCGCAGCGGAGAAACCAATCATCACCTCCTGAGGCAAGACAGCGGTGAGATCAATCAAATACGAAATACTCGTGTTTTCATGCGGGTTTGGTGTAGTCTGGTAGCTCCAAGATACGCTCAAGTTCTTGGTCGTGGAGTTGTACACAATCCACGCGTCGGCGGTGTCGCCACTGTGGAAGCTGGCGTTCCAAGGGGTGGTCACGGCTGAGGCGATCGAGTTTTTGTTGATCCCGACATGCTCATAAGGAGGGTCCCATTCGGGATTGGCGAAGGAGTCGAACTCGACTGTGACGATTTGGTTTGAGGACGAGTCGCTGTTCGTGGTGTTGAACAGCCCCAAGAAGCCGCCAATCGAATTGACCGGGATTTGGAACCCGACTGGGGCGAGGAAGAAGGCCAAGCCCGCCCCATACTCCGACCGGTTCCGTGTGTCAATGGCGAAGGAGAAGTGAGTGGAGAAGTCGGTGAGCCTCCTAGAGGCGGAGTCCCAGAGCCACAGCTTCTCTGCGTAAAATGCCCGGCCGACATGGCTATAGTAAGTGAGGCTATTGAAGTCAATGGTACCAACGTTCGGCCTCGCGTCGCCTTCATAGACCATGTCTGTGGCGTGTGAGTCGAACCGAGATATGTTGAAGGAAAGGGAATTGCCCGATCGAAGCAGCACGTAGAAGGACAGGAAGAGAAGGAAAACGCGCAGAGAGCGCTTCGATTCCGAATAGAGGGCCATAGAGAGAGAGAGAGAGAGAGAGAGAGAGAGAGAGAGAGAGAGAGAGTGAGTTTTTAAGAGATGCAGTGATTCTTTATTATAGAGCGAGGTATGACCTGAATCATGCTGGATGTTCACGTTTCAACCCCAACGATTTGTTGACTTTTTGAAGCTTGATTTGAAGGAACAGCCGGAACAGATAATGTAAAGAACATACCATCTTTCCAGGGTAATTATCATCCCCAACATAGCGGCGAAAATAACGACATGATAGGATTAAATATGATGTTACCGACGAGGGCAGACTTCGATTTATCCTACCTAGGATGGGATCGAACAGGTGATTCTTTCATTTCTTTTTGTAATATCTTTCCTCGTCCGGGATAAATCAATTCAATCGGCCGACCCATCAAGTGAGCTGGGGCTCAGGGAGACTTCGAAACGAAACATTTTCATATTAAATGATCGGGTTCTCAAATGCCGGATGTAGGATGGAGGCTACACGCGAACATGGTGGCATCTAAGTCTTCAATTATTCAATGGAAGTTCATATCGTTCTGTTGAAGTTGACTTCGCGAAATGCGTAGAAGTCGGGCATATGATACTAAAATCCAAAAAAAAAAAACTAGTTAGTAGACTAGGGATTTAAAATTTTTCATTTTTTTAATTAGACATATCTTATATATATTACTGGTTTGGTCCAGGTTAGCAGGCAGATGGTTCCATATTGAAACCGGGAACCAGACCAATACCCACAAATTCTAATAATTTGGAATTGGAAATCGGACCGATTCTTTCAAGAACAATTGGTTCTTGGGCAATCTAATCCAGTTCCAAGTGATTCCCAATTTCTTTGCACACTCTTACCTTGAGTGATCTTTTGGATGAGAATTGGACCATTATTGATGCTACCAGAGTGAGATCTTTTCAATATGGTAGCAAAGGAATTCGACCTACCTCGTCATGATGGGGTAAAGAACACCCCAAGTGCCACAACTTAGTATGGGGGGATATATTAGTACGAAAACTTCCAAAAAGTAGATTGAAGTCACTTTAAAAAAAAAAAAAAAATTGGACAATTAAGTACCAACTCCAGCAAGCTTGCCAAAAATCTGACGTGGCGTTATTTTATTAATAAAACCCGCCTACATTGCAATCTTTGTCTAAAATGACATCATCCTCTATCTTCACTTAAGTGCTAGTTGTGGTTAAAAAATGATTACTTAAGTGTCAAGTAATGGTATAAGCGATCATTTAAGTGCCACTTGTGATTCAAAGTGAATATTTAAGTGAAAGTGATTATTTAAGTGTCAAAACAACGTCATTTAGCATTGTCTTATATTGCCTATGTGGATGGCATGATGTTGTTTGCCTTGTCTATGTGGATAACTTTTTTTTTTAAAGAAATACCACATCATTTAAAATTTTCATTGGAAAAAAGGCACATTAGCTATTTGACCAAAAATTCTTACCATTTGCAATTAAATATTCCTTTCTTCTTTGATTATCTTTTGAAAGTTTTGGTACTTATCTGTCATCTCATGCCAAATTGTGCCACTTAGAGTGTTCTTCTGTCCAAGGAAAAGGCTGATCTTGATTAGCCTATGCTAACAAACTGCTTGTGGTCATATGGGCAGTTGCACGTTGTCTTTTCATACAGCACCAGCTCCATTGCTCTTCACATAGAATTGATTTATAGTGCATAACAGGCGATTTCATGACTCTTGGGCCAAGTTTAAGTAACAGATTTAAACTATGCATTAATAAAGGGATTAAAATACTTAAATATCAAATCACGTCTTTATCAAACATTTTAATTTTTTAGAATTGTTAATAAAGATTTCATAAAATATTCCGAAAGGCAAGAAAGGCTTTTTTTCGAGAACGGGGAGCAAAGTAAGGGCAAGGCAATAAAAAATTGAGGACTTAAAATTTTATTTTGATCAGTTTTTTTTTTTTTTTGACGGAAAAGACTATATTGCTCATTAAGTAGGGAAAGTAGTACAACCCGCAAGTAGGGCTTCATTACAGATTAGATCTAACATCGGAGGAACAGGTGACGAGGCCCAAGATGGGGGAAGGGAACCTCGACCGTGGGCTTTTGCAGCCCAGTCGGCTAGGGCATTTGCTGATCTTCGCAATGAGTCACCTTCGAGTTCGAAAAAGAGGGCAAGATGTCTGCGCATTTGGCGAGAAGAGCACGGCAGTCCCATGGTGGGAGACGCTCGCGATTCGGTACTTCAACCAAAATTAGGCGGTCGGTTTCAATGATCGGTCGATTGATGCTTCCCTTGTTGAAAAAGGTCTTTTAGTATATATAAAAGAGCTTGAATCTCTGTTTCAAGGGCGGAAGATGCTGGAACGCTTTTCGTGAAACCGCCGAGCAATCTGCCTGTGTGGTCCCGAGAGATACTGGAAATCGCACCCAGGTTTTCTGCAATGGGAAAGGCACCATCTATATTAACCTTCATCATACCCTGTACCGGTGGGATCCAGGTAGGGTTAGGGTGCGACGAATGCTTTCCTGTCTTCTGTTGTTGCTGCAATTGGTGTTTCTGAACTGTAATTTGCAGGTGAGTGAGAGCTAGAGCTGATTCCACAATTTGGTCCGGGTGCGTGAAGTGGTGGCGGAAGATGACATGGTTTCTGGCCTTCCAGATTTGCCATAAAAGAGTTGCTATAGTCTCAAACTCCGGTACGTTACCTTGCTGTTGTAATATATCTGCAAGCCAAGCGTCAATGCGATGATTTGCAAAAGTCAGTGACTCGTGATTTGTACATTAGGATGGTTCCAGTTTGTTGTGTCCAAGGGCACTTGCAGAAATAAATGTTCTGTTGTTTCGGGGGAGCGGGTAGAACAGAGAATACAAAATGGATCAGTGGTGATTCGGCGACGGAACAGATTGTACTTTGTAGGAACTGCATTGTGGCTGATAGACCAAAGAAAAATGCGAATTTTAGGGGCCGTCTTGGTTTTCCAAATTTGCTTCCATAGGTGACTGGGGGTAATATAAGATGAGGATGGGCGAGAATCTGTCTGTTTTGCCTCTAATTTCTGTATGAAGTGATATGCACTCTTCACTGTGTATTGTCCATCTAAAGTTTCTGTCCATAAAATTTTATCTTCAGTAGATGCTGGCCATAATCTAATTGCCAGAATTTCTCTCACTATGTGGTCATCAAATGTATGTTTGAGAAGTTGGGTATTCCATTCATTTTGTACTGTGTTGATGTAGTCTGCAACTGTGCTTGGTTCGTCCCTATTATGAGGTCCACATAATGTTCCCATAGGTAGCCATTTGTCTTGTCTCACATTGATTCTCTGGCGATTGCCGACTGACCAACTCAGCTTAGGAATAATTGAATTTCGGCCCAGTAGAAGACTTCTCCAGCCCCAAGAGGGTCGGGATCCCTGTTTTGCATGCCAAAAATCTGTAGATGGAAAATATAAGGCTTTGAATAGTTTGCACCACAAAGATTCAGGATTTTGAAAAAATCTTCATGCCTGCTTTCCCAGAAGGGCTTTATTAAAGGATAATAAGTCTCGAAAACCAACCCCCCTGTACTTTTCCTCTCTTTAGAATATCCCAAAGACTTCCAAAGTGAATTCGACTTAGTGCTAGTGTGTTGCCACCAAAACTTAGCCATCTTTTGTTCAACGACTTGCATATAGAGACAGGAATCTTAAATATTGACATCGCATACCGCGGTAGAGCTTGAATCACGCTTTTAACGTAACCTCCTTCCCTCCTTTAGAAATCAACTGTTCTTTCCACCCCGGCTAATTTAGCATTCACCCTTGTGTGAATCCAAGCAAACATATCTCTCTTTGAGAACCCCAATACCGAGGAATACCTAGATACTTTCCAGTTTATCAAGGATAGGCACTCTTAGTACTCCACCATATTTAACTTGAGGGACATAGGACAGTTTTTGCTAGCAAACAGACCTGATTTATTTCTATTTATCTGCTGTCCTGCAATACAAGATCGGTTTAAAATGCTCGCCAAATTTTGACATTCTAGCGTTTTACCATCTAGAAAAATATCGCATCATCGGCAAAGAATAAATGGGATAAAACAGACAGCTTCGTTAAATTTCAGTCCTCGGAGATGACCCATATTTATAGCATTCGAATAAGAGTGGATAACATATTAGCCACAAGTATGAAGAGGTAGGGTGAAAGAGGATCTCCCTGCCTAATTCCCCTGGTTGGTGTAAAGTAAGGTAGATCTTCGCCATTGATTTTGACACTGAGTGAGGTAGTTTTAACACATTGCATCAGCCAAACCACCCATCGATCATGAAACCCAATCTGACGCATATAGTCCTCCAAGAAGTCCCACTCAACCCTATCATAAGCTTTCGCATATCCGAGTTTAGGAGTGCCTGAAATTTCTTCTTTCTCCGTCAATTCTAAATTGATGTAAGACCTCTTGAACTATTAGAATATTGTCCGTATCTATCTGCCTGACACAAATGCACTTTGTTCTGTGGCAATCAAATCTGGTAGACTGCATTTTAATCGATTTGCTAGGACTTTGGAAATAATTTTGTATAGAAAATTACATAACCGATGGGGTGAAATTGATCTAACCTCTCCGGATTCGGTACTTTGGGAATCGACATATAGAAGTTCATTTTATAGTAGTAGGCAACACTCCAGTAGTGAAAAAATTCTGCACTGTAGTAAACACATCATCCTGTAGAATGTCCCAATGACTATGGTAAAAGAGGCAATTAAAACCATCAGGTCCTAGAGCTTTTGTTGCTCCCAACTGGAAAGTAGCTAGCTGTACTTCCTCTCTTGTGACTTCCGCTATTAAATGATTGTTCATTTCATTTGTCACGATCTTTGGACATTGCAAAAAGTAGGGCTATAGTCTCTATGACCAGCGGTAGAATAAAGGTTATGAAAAAAAGGTTGGTCATGTGCTTCACCTGCCTGGGTCCCGAATCCACTCTCGTTTACATCTTTAAGCATGCTGATTCTCGTTTCTCTTTCCGTCTTTGAATCGTAGTAGCGTGAAAATTTTGTGTTTCGATCCCCCCCCCCTCAACCAGTTGATGCGAGATCGCATTGCCCAGTAGTGTTCCTCCTGTATCCATATTTTCTGAATCTATTCCTGCAGCGATTTAACCCGATTGTTATTATGACTACTAGCAGGTTGATTGATGTGATACTGGAGCTGCTGCTTTAAGAGATATATTTGATGATGAGCAGCAGTAAACTTTATTCTGCTCCAATTTGCCAAAGCTGTAGTTGTCATCTGTAATTTTTTGGAGATGCCAAATGGATGATTTAAGGCTGTTGACCATACATCCGATACCACCCTGTGGCAGTCATCATCTTGAAGCCAAAAGGACTCGAAGGTGAACCTCCTTTGCCTCCTTTTTGATTTGACTTCTGTATTTAAGAGTAGTGGACAATGGTCTGAGCCTATAGCAGGTAAAGCATAAACTTCAGTTTCCGGATAGGTTAATCGCCATTCCATTGTACACACAAACTATCTATTCGCTCCTTTGACTTCCTCACCACTTCTATTGTTCACCCATGTGTAGGTACAACCCTTGGTTTCAAGATCCATCAAAGCACAAAGTGGTCTAATAAGTCTCTAAAAGATTGCAACCGATATTGCCGAGGTAAGCATTTTCCAACTTTCTCCCAAAGTGATTCAAAATTTCATTAAAGTCGCGATGCACATCCAAGGTAGGGTATGTAGATGGCTGAGCTGACGCAAAGTTGTCCATAGTTGTTGCCTCTGTTGAAATACTGCTGGAGCATGCAGAAAAGTAATACCCATGGTTGTCCTTTTAAGAACATCTGAGCAGATAGTATCAATATGATGCTGGTCATGAGAGTGGATAGTTAGATTAACCTGATCATTCCAAAAAATAACCAAACCTCCAGCCAAACCTAGGGGATTGATCACAAAAAGGTTTTCATAATGAAGATTACACTGTAAACGCTTAATGATTGGTTCCTGGTTTTTGGTTTCCATCAAAAAAATAATATCGGGCCGATCATGGACCACTAGGTCCTTAAGAGCTTGAATTGTCGGGGTTGCCCACCCCGACAATTCCAACTTATAATTTTCATTGTTACGGCGGTGGCTGTTTTGGGCAAGCCACCACAGCCCTTGTGTCTACCCCTTTAGCCGCAAAGATCGGGGTATCCATAAGAGTGAATCATCCGAGGTACTTGAACATAGGAGAGAGTCCCATAAGGGTTGTAACGCTTTGATTTTTTATGGGGACTGGCCTTAACCACCATTCTCGGGTTTTTAAGTTTCTTGCTATTCACCACGTTACTGTCAATATCGGTTCGGGTAATGAGAAATTTGCGTGGTCGGCAAAGGATTGCAATGAGGGTTCTTTGTGGTATTAAGCTCCACAAATGGAGGTTGAGCCTTTGTGCTTGAAGGTGCTGCGGAAGTAATAAAGGTGATTGCAATGGAGTTTCGGTATAATTTCTTCAGCTTCATCCCGATCTGGTTGTTTCTCATAGAAAGCTTTCCAGAATGGACTGTGCTCTTTGACCTCGGCCCTCAACCAGGGGCCATAGGATAGCTTGTCTTTCCCTTCCATCTTAGCCTCATCAAAGGGAATATTTTGACATTGTGTTGCATAATGGCCCAATATACCACATGAGTAGCAATAATTAGATAGGCGCTCATATTTAAAATCAATCCATATATTCTGTCCCTCCAATCTGAGTAGCTTGCCAAATTTCAATGGTTCATTAAGATTAATATTCACTCGTACCCGCCCTGTTTTAACAGCTGAGTTCTCTTTTGTTGCTAAGCTCACTTCCGAACTCGGCCAAGATGTCTAGCAGCCTTGGCAAACATACTCGCTGTGCATCTTTCCGAGGGAGTCCAAAGATTTGCACCCGTAGTCGCATGTGGTGAAATCATAGCAGTGAAGAGGCGTATTAGGAAGCCATGGTTTTAGTATCAGAAGATGGTGCCCAAACAGCCAATGGCCACTATGTAAGATTCTTTGTCGTTCAGTATCAGAATTGAATTTAAAGACATATAGACCTTCTTCGGGTTGAGAAATTTGCACACGGTCATTGTACCAGACTCTTGTTAATGTACTCTGCAAAGCTTGAAAATTAACTGTTGGTCCGAGAGAAATTTACCCACTAAGGTTGCCTTGCACTCTTGCAGCTTTTCCGGCGGTATTTCATCATCCCAGACGTCCACGTCTTGCGACCAAAGTCGGCCAAGTCGATACATAAGGCAGCAAGGCGAGCATCTTCCGACCGGTGAGATGTATTCATAGCTGAAACTGTCTAGAGATGGCGTAGAATTCAACATGCAAAGCTCCGATGAGATGAAACGAAGAAAACCCCATCACTTGACTACCGGGAAAGCGAGAAGAAGAGGAACATCCTCAAAACGGAGAAGAGGATTGAGAATTGTAAGAGAAAAGGAAAACTAGATTAGGAAGAGGGTGTAGTCGAGAAGAAGGAAGATGAAGTCGGGATAACCTTAAAAAAACTTCGAAAGACTCGCATGTCGAGAGAGAGACCCTACATATCGAGAGAGCTAGAGATACTCTGGAATTTTTCCTGATTTGGGTTTCAATTAAATACATAATAAAAATGTGTCAATGACCGATTTAAACGGATTTGTCCCTAAATAAGAATTCAAGACAAATCGGGGGCATTCAGGGAAAATGTGCATTGCTACTTGACGAAGAGACAACCTTAAAGGGCATTTTTCTTTAGTTTTAATCGATCTTCACCTTTATTCTATAATCGCAAGGCCTTTGCAACTTAGTCAAGAACTTTGACAAAGTGCTTTCGTACCGCATTTCGACGATCGGGGCACTAGCAATTTAGCTCATAAGTTTTACATGTTTTATAGGGCTGCATGGAAACGCTCCAAAAGTGTTTCGAACACTTTTGTACTTTTTTTGTTCCTGGGAATAAAAAAGAAACAAAACGTGTTTGGTTGCGTTTCTGTTCTTTTTTTGTTTTTTTGTTCCCGGAACAAAATTGGAACAAAAAAAAGAAACACAAAAAAGTTGTTTGGAGAAAAGAAACACTTCTTCAAAGCCAAAAAGAAACGCTTCTCTTCTTTTCTCTCTTCTCTTTTCTTCTTCTTTTCTTCTTCTTTTTTTCTTCTTTTTTTTTCTCGGTCGCGCCGCCGGCCTCGCCATGGCCGCCGACCGTCGTTGAGGGCCGACAACGCCCTCGAGGGTCTCCGACCTCGCCGGAGCGTCGCCGCCCCGGCGAGGCCAAGCCTCGCCCGCGCGCGGCGAGGCCGAGCTCGCCCAACCAAGGCGAGGCTCGGCCTCGCTCGAGGGGAGATCTTCGGCTAGGGTTACGGTGAGGGGCTCCTGAGGACGGTGCGACGGCGGTGCGGCACTAGAGACTTCGGGATTGACACGGGCGACGCGGGCCTCGCCGACGGAGGGCGTCGCGAATGGCGTGGTGAGATCGGGACGGCGTCGAGCTGCGGGCTTCGGGCGCGGGTGCTCGGCTCCGACGGCGGCGGGCGGCGAGGCTCGGCCCGCCCGCACCGGCGACGCCGAGCCTCGCCTTGGCCGGGAGCTCGGGCTCACCCAAATCCGGCGAGGCCGAGCCTCGCCATGGCCGGGCGAGCCGGCGAGGCCGAGCCACACCCAACCACGGCGAGGCTCGGCCTCGCCGTGGCCCGGCGAGGTGACTGGCTGAAAGAAGAAAAAAAAAAAGAAAGGAAAAAATGGAAAATAAAATAAAAATATTAAAAAATTAAAGAAAACAAAAAAAGAATAAAATTTACCAAACGTGTTTATTCATTTTTATTCTAATAAACGTTACAAACGCGTTCTTTTATTCAAAACCGTTCTAACAAACACTTTTTTGTTTCGTTTAGGGATGAAAAGGAATGAAACGTTACCACGCGACCATAATATCCCATCTACAGTTAACTCATAGGTTTTGCGTGATCATAAGTAGCACCGCATCACGAGGCGGCACGGCCCGGATCAGTTGTCGTCATCCCACTAAAATGTCACAAAAGCCCTCAAACTTTATGATAATTCGCATCAAAGCCAGAGAGCCGCACTCAAAGCACAGTCCCGTCGCATCGGCATTTTCGTCATTTTCCATCTTCGCAAGGTGAATTGCCTAAACTGGCCCTCTCGGTCCCTCCAAGAAGGACAACTACCAGGGGCACTTTCGTCAAAGCACAACACTATCCGCTTCACGACCTCACATCGCTCTGCTCTTTCTATCTCGCACCGAGATCGACCCGATCATCTTCTTCCCCCCGGAGGCGAAAATACGGCGAGATCCGATGGGCAAAAAGGTCAAATGGTCGTGGACCTCCGCCGCGATCGGCGCGGCGTCCGCCACCGCCGCCACCGCGATGTTCCTGGCGCGGCCCAAGGACCCGACCTTCCACCTCATCTCCATCAGCCTCACCTCCTTCAAGCTCAGCCTCCCCGTCCTCGACGCCGAGCTCCTCCTCACCGTCCACGTCACCAACCCCAACGCCGCCCCCATCCACTACTCCCCGGCCACCATGTCCATCCTCTACGACGGCGCCCCCCTGGGCTCCGCCGAGGTCGAGGCCGGCTCCCAGCCGCCGAGGTCCTGCCGGCTGCTCCACCTCCGGGGGCGGCTCGATGGGCTCGAGCTGGCCCACCACGCGCGGCGGTTCTTCGCCGACGTGGCGCGGCGGGAGATGGTGCTGGACGCGGCGGTGGACATCGCCGGCGTCGCGAGGGTCCTGTGGTGGGACCACTGCTTCCGGGTGCACGTGGACAGTCACGTGACGGTCGACCCGGTGTTCCTCGACGTGATCGAGCAGGAGAACACGTCGCAGCTGGAGGTGGTCCTGGCCTAGCCGCCATTTTTACGAAAACGCCCCTCCCGCGGATCTAGGCGGCCCCTGTAATTTTTCATGTCCGAAGGTCGGAATTGCAAATGTAATTTATATATTAGTATTGATATTAATCGGAAAATCGGAAGATTTGATGATTAATTATTTGCATTTTCCAATCCTCTATCTACCAAGTGTCTAATCTGATATTACCATGGTGATTGATTGGGGATTTTACTTTAAGAGCTGGACTTTGATTTTTTGGCTGAGGAAATTAGGAATTTTGATTGATGGTAAAGTGGATTGAACGATAACTAGGCACACTAAACACGAGTGATTAGCGAAAGGGCTTTGATGTTACGCACCCGAGTGGATGGACTGGGGCGAACGTCCGATCTCGATTTAGGACCATAATTACTCTTACGGGCATTTCAACATATCTCAACTATTAAGACGTTCTTCTGACCAGAGAAAAAAAAAAAAAAACTACTGTTAAGAAGTGTCTAGTTCATGTATACCATCTCTTTGACTCTTTGAGAAATGGTTGGGATGTATCGATAAGAGTTCTAATCAAGTATCTTTGTTCTCGTGCGACACTAGATGGCACAATACGAATTAGTCTGCTAACTTTGACTATGGCCAGAGTCGACCATTTTGTGCGTTTTATCTTAGCGTTGACCTCTCTTTTATTCTTTTTGAACTTTCGTGCGAATTCATAATTTGCTAAGGGAGCTATCTTGTATTTGGAAATCATATGCAAGAGCTCATGCATCGTGTAAATAAATATGTTTAGCCAGTGAGACGTAATAAGTACATTATAGGAAAATTTGTCTAAATAGTCTTAAACTTATCACACTCTTGATAATTCGATCATAAACATTTCAATTTTGTTAACTCAATACTAGATCTTTTAATTTTTTACCAATTGAGTACATCTTGTCAATTTAGGCAAGAATTCACTAAAACAGGACCACGTAAGATGCCCGTCGTTGATGTAAATAATTTTTTTTAAAGAAATATTTTTTGAATTTTTTATTTTCTTCCAGCCCTCTCTTGCTAGGTGAGGGTGAGCCTAACCCTCGCTGTACCATGTTACGTGATACAGCTAACATTTACGTTAGTAAATACCCATCAAAATTAGTCGGATATACTTAATTAGTAAAAAGTGAAAATGTTGTAGAATTGAATTAGTAAAATTGCAACAGGCTTAGGATTCTTCAAACAATTTTCCTCTGTGATACAAAATCGATATTTAGGAAAAAGGACTCGTGGGATACTCATTTAATCAAGTCTTGCGGTGCTTCTCGAGCAGCCCGAGCTATCAAATTGCAAAATAAAATAAATGAATAAAGAAATGGCAAGACGATCGAGATTGATCATATCCATCATTCAATGTAGCACTCGATTGCAAAAGAGAGCGAGCCTTACTTTCCATCTTTCACAAAGGACATCATTTGCGCATCGAATTCCCCAATCGAGGAGCTCTCGGGTAAGTCTTAATCCACCATGCTTCGTCGAGTAAATTCATTGCCTTAGGCCAACGTGCAACGATGGTGACCATAAATGAGCCATCGAGTGGCCGTGTCTTCCGGTCTCTGACAGCACGAATCGACACCCAATTACGAGCTTAGATTTTAGCGCAAGGAACCCGAAAAGGCTTGGCGATCACGCGTCCCGGCCGGACATGATGAGGCCACGCCCACGGAGCGCGAACTCCATTGGACATCTTTAGATCTGTCCGCACGATTTCTCCTTTGTCTTGGCGCGACAGCATACCATGATAATGATGGCAGAGAGAGAGAGAGAGAGAGAGAGAGAGAGAGAGAGAGATTCCAGCTCCGAAAGGGAAGAAGAGCAGGTCAATGATCTGGTCACGGGAAATGCTTAAACCAGCAGGAATTGCGTACGGGATCTGACAATCTTCCTTCTCGACCCCGAAGTCCCTTTTGTGCGAGATTCAGCGTATTCAGTATCATTACCAGCGCGGGGCAAATAGAAAAATGGGCATTTCGAGACGGGTGGAATTTGATATTTCTGGAATCTCGAGATCTCTCTCTCTCTCTCTCTCTGTCTTGTCTAGCTTTTAAAATCATTACAGCAGCAGGTGAACTAACTGCTCACGATCCAGCCAATTCGATCTCCCTTGCGTTTGTCTTGAAGGCAAAAGGGAGAATACACAGCAGAGAAGGCACGAGAAGCTTTTTCCATCCATGTGAAGCCGGGGAATGGAGCAGTGAACTGCGGTGAATTTTGAGATTACCTGAGGCAGACGGTACCTCTTTTCTGGATAAGTTAGTACGGGAGAATTCGTGGTAGGCAGTCCTGATAAAAAGCAGAGTAATTTTGGCCGTTTCTCCAGGCAAAAAGCCGCTCCTTTTTTTCCATTTAACCGATTTATAGACCCCCGGCCCTTTGAATTATCATTTTACTATATATATATATATATATAGCAATATCGAGTAAGAGAAAAAATAAAAAACTAATTTCACGATCTAAATATTGACATTCCTCTCGATATTGTATAATCCTTACTCATGGTCTTCTATATTTAAATAATTTAGAAATTACTGTTTATAATGAGTTATGAATTACGTGATTAACTTTTTCTTGGCGTAATCAATTAATTAATGTGAATTTGCGAAACGCATCATATTTCGTTTTTCCTTCCGCTTGTGAAGGGCGAAATATGACACTCATTAAATACTGAATAAGAATAAAATCAGGAGGAAAATAAACAAATACAATTTGAGAAGACTGAAAATTTAAAGATTTTACAAAAGCCACAACCAATTGTCGGGCTTGATGTAGGTGGGACTTTAAACTTGAGATTTTATTTTGATCAATAGTACCAGATCCTTCCTTTCCCATATAGTACCAGTTCATTTGCTCCTTGCTCTATATATATCATAATTGAAACTGGACTGTTAGCCACGCTTACCATGAAACAATGACGGTCATTTACAATAGTTAATCTATAGTATTCGACGGTTAATATTGCCAGTTTTCTTATCAAGTGCTGCCGGAGACGATACGCTAGTTTTTTTTTTTTTTTTTTTTTTTTTTCGGTCGAAGACGGTAAGCTACTTTATATGGTATATTTTGTCCCTTGCTACAGTTGGCACACCCACTTTTTCTTGCTTATGGTCGTGTCAAAAATTCATTTAAACAATGAGAATATATGACACAGGTGGAGTTAAATTTACTGGAAGGAAATTGACCCAAATTTTTTATGCTTTGTTTGGGAGACAAGGAATAGGGAAAGAATACACCTATTATCTTAAATTTTTTCCTCTCTTCACTTAAAAGATCATTTTATAAATTTCAAATAATTTTACCCGAATTTTTATTTTCACTTCTTTCCCAAACATAACGTTACTCTTTGAGAATTAAACCATGCCTATCTACTACATACAGAACTTGTTTGATAACCCAATAGCGGCTGAAATTAAAACATGTGAACTTAATCTTGAGCTTGTTCAATAATTCTTTCTAAGATTGACCTAAAAGATTGTTAAGTCAAGAAATTACTAAATGAGGTAACTAAGGCAGGTGTTAATTTGTTCGATTAGAAAAAATAATTCTTGGTAAATTATCAATTATATTGTTAAAACCTACCAATAACGACCCCTCCTTGAGTATGGTAGAAATTAACCATATTTATTGAGAGCTAGAATCCTTATGTTTGGTTGGTGTTGAAAAGGCTTTATCTTTACCTTTGCATCTTCATCTTTCTTTGGTTTTTATTTGTTATCTAAGAGCCTTTTATTTCTATTTAAGGTACTTAGAATTCAATATTTAAATATTCGGTATATATTTTTCAGTGTTAGTAAAAAGCCTTAAGTCTGAAGGAGGGTCCAATCGTGAAATTTACACTTCACCTGATTAAGCGGGCTAAATCCACATCTCTCCTGAGTGAACGGACGGCGACTCAAATAGTTGAAATCTAGTGAGCTTTTCTCTTCAGGAATCTTCAATCTTGCCTATGAAGAGACACTCCTCGATAAAGATGACTGATCCCTCTTGTCACAATTGACAAGTGACAGTCAAGCAAGTTTTCTTGATGGGAAACTCATCCTGTTTAATTGTTTTTGTTAGGAAAATTGGAGTTACGTACTATGAGAAACATGCAATTCTTTTATATTAAAAAGGACACAACACGCGATATAACTTTAGTAATTCAAGTGACATATATCTGACAATAAATCCTACATAGATTTATTTTATATTTGTATAACATAACCTACGTTGCAAATTTGATAGAGATTTAATTCCAAAATGGACTTGTCCATTAACAACAACGCAACAATTAATTTGGAATCTCCCCCCTCTCTCCCCAGGTTGACTAAAGGGGGAAATAGGACATAGTTTTGAGGGAAAACATTGGGCTCGGCGCTGGAGCGAGGAATGTCACAACTAGGAAAAGGTGAGTGGTGAGTGGTTTATTGTGTTTCATGAGGTAGATTATTATTTTTTGTCCACTTACTAATGAAATTAGTTGTTGCCTATTCAATTTGGTGTGGTTATGGGACCGATTGCTCAATTTATCATCTCTTTGTATCTTCTAGTCTTGAGACATATTTTTTCCAACATCGCCACAGGTGATACTATTGCTACCATTCATGTTTGCTCCGTTGGGGAGTTTGTTATTGGTGATGAGTATGAACATGTTGGGAGAAATGTCAATATTATTCTAGTTAATATGAGAAGATTATCATATCAAGAATGGATTGGAGTGGGATAGGTTGGGAAGTTGCACTCTACAATGATGAGGATGATGAATCTTTGGCATACACAAATTGCCCAAGTGATGATGAGGAACTTGTGCATGCAAAGGGAACTAGTAAAGGAATTTTAACAAAGGAGAAATGCACCACTCGGTAAACAAGATTGAAGTTATAAATAAGGACCAAGGAGCTCCGGTAGCTGATGGTTATGGCACAAAATATGATAATAGAGGTAATGATGATAATGATACTAATGAAGTAGTTCTATGTAGAAGGAACAGTAGGTATCGTTCTCATAAATCCAAATGCTAGAAATCATGTGTTACTACATGGGAAACTTGATGATGCACAATTCATAGATGCAATTGTGAAGCACTAGATTCTTAAAAAAAGAAAGGTCAATTTCGCTTGAAATACAAATGAATATGTCTAAGCAAAGTGCACAAGAGAATTGTCCTTAATTGGTATAAAACACTGAGTATGATCACCTCATTCTACAGCAAGTGATTCCATGAGGAACATAGCTATAGCATTGTATTTGACAATAAAAGGGTGATCAGTATTTGGTGGTTCAATCACTTCTTCAAAACCATCAAAGCCTTGCTAGAAATTGAGGCCCTGTTTGTTAAAAAAAAATTTATGTTCCTCGAAACAAAAATTTCTATTATTTTGTTTTGAGGAACAAAAAAAAAGAATAGAAATGTGTTTAGTAAAAATTTTGTTCTTCGAAACAAATATATATATATATATATATATTATTCCTGAAAATAGATTTGAAACGAAAAACAAGAAGTAGAAAGAAGTAACTTCTTGTTCTCATGAACAATTTCTAGAATCAATTTTTCTCTCTTCTTTTTCTTCTCTTTCTTTTCTTCTTCTTCTTCTTCTTCTTCCTTTTGGATGGTCGCCCGGCCTTGGCCATGGCCGACACCAAAGCAACCGACCATACGAGGGCCGGCAACCTTGCCGAAGCGTCTCCGGCCCTCGGAGATGTTGCGCCACGGTGAGGCTCGGTCTCGCCTAGGTTGGCGAGAGCCTCGCCGGTGGTCGGGCGAGGCTCGGCCTTGCCAAATCTGGGCAAGGTCGACCTCACCCAACCTAGGCAAGGCCGAGCCTCACGTGGCCATGGCGAGGCTCGGCCTCCCCAGCTAGCGCGAGGCTAGGCCTTGCTAGGCCAGGGCGAGGCTGACCTCGCGTCGCCTGGGCAAGGCTGAGGCTTGTCAAGGCCAAGTTGGCCTCCGGTAAGCTCGCTAGACCTCACCCTGGCTTAGCGAGGCTCTGGCGAGTTCATTAGACATCGCCCAGCCAGGTCGCCGGCCACGGCGGTGGCCAACAATTGGCCAAAGAGAAAAGAAAAAGGAAAAAGAAATAAAAGAAAAAATAATAAAAGAACTAAAAAAATTAAAAGAAATAAAAAAATCTAAGAATCTTACCAAACATATTTTTATCCCTAGAATAAAAATTTTGGGAAGTTATCGAACGTGTTCTTTTTGCTTAAAAATTGTTCCCGAGAGCAAAAAAATCATTTCTCATTAAAATTTGTTCTTGAAGCAAAATTGTTATCAAATGCGCCTTGAGAGTCCTCAATTGAAGTAGTTAATGAAATAGAAACTAGTGGCTAATGTGTTTGGAAATCAATCCAAATGAGTCTAATACGAAGTGATGAGTGCACTGATGAGTATGTATAAGGAAGAATATGCATAAATTTGTATGTTACTATACAAGAGAATGCAGGCTTTAGAACTCAGGTAGAAGAGTTTATATAAAGGATATTGAAAGGTCATTTGCCTAGTTCTAGGACTAAATTTGACAAGATGCATTTTTGCTTCGATGCATACAGAAAGGGCTTCTTGATTAGATGTAAAAAAGTGGTTACGTTAGATGGACGTTCCTCAAAGGGTTTGTGCAAATGAGAGGTATTGGCGCCCGCTAGAAGAGATGGATAAACCAAAAGGTGCTTACATAAAGTTTAAGAGTCGATCGCAAATGGTGGTGGAGGCTGCCACCGGAAGATATGGAGAAACCCAAAGAGAGAGAGAGAGAGAGAGAGAGAGAGAGAGTGAGAGAAAGTTCTTACATAAAGTTTAATTGGCTGGAAATGGAAGGGATTGGCTCTCTCGTTCTCTTTTAGTCGCACTCTCTCACATGTGCGTGCCGCATAACACTTCGCTTGAGCTATATAGCGCATTTAACTTGCTTCTTTTCTTTTATGAGGACAAGCAATTTGTTTATCTGATCAAGGAGTAAAATTTTGTGAGAAAGCATTCCCACCTTCGCAAAACTCATGCATAGGAAATGAAGCAACTAGTGATGCGAAACTCAGTTGGGCATCTGATGCCAAATTAGCCCAACTCATCCTTGAAAGAAAGTTTCTTTTATAGCTGATTTTGTGAATTAACGGCTATCAACTATTCATTCAAGATTCGACATTCAGATTTGGATATCTATAAATAAGAGAAAGGAAGCTATGAAGCCATGAAGAAGAAGAATTGCACATACTTGGCTTTGCAAGTACACACTCGTGCTTATATTTGCAAATCATTCTGAAATGGGATAAATAACTAAAAATCCTAAAATTTATCATAAAAGTGCAATTACATCTTAAAATTATCAAAGAATGCAACAAATCTTAAAATTTGTTAAATTTGTTCAATTGAGACTTTTCACTGATTGTACTTTTGAAGATTTTAGGATTCAATTGTACTTTTATAATAAGTTTTAGATTTGATTGTATTTTTTTTTTAGTGCACTTGCACAAAAAGAGTTTGTAACTAATTTGGTTACGTTTCAACCAGTTCATTTACTCTTGATTGTTATAGCTTCCCATCCAATATGTATATACACCAAGAGGTAATATAGGTAGTCTTTCTTTCCTCTCCCGTAAAGGTCCCAAACCCACTCCACCAAACTCATTTCCGAGGACTGCTCCATCGGGTCAACGGACTTCCGTCCCGTCCCGATCTCGAGTGCGACCACCCCTAAGCTGTACACATCGGACTCCTTGCTTGCCCGCCCCGTGCTCACGTACTCCGGGGCCAAGTAACCGAACGTGCCAGCCAGCTCGGTCGTCTGTGGCCCAAGCTCACGGTCCAGGAGGCGGGCCAGCCCAAAGTCTCCAAGCTTGACATTGAACCCCGCGTCCAGCATCACGTTGCTCGACTTGATGTCCCGGTGCACCACGCACTGCTCCCACTCCTCGTGGAGGTAGAGGAGTGCGGAGGCAAGCCCGACCGAAATCTTGTACCGGACAGCCCAGCCTAGAGGGTTCTTCTTGCCAAAGAGGTGTGTGTCGAGGCTCCCGTTTGGCATGTACTCATAGACGAGCAAAAGCTCGTTCGCCTCATGGCACCAACCTATGAGTTGCACCAAATTCCTGTGCCTCAAGTTACTGATCACCTTCACTTCGGTGATGAACTCCTTCCCCTGTTTAGACCCTCTCGATATCCTCTTCACTGCGACTGCCGCATCCAGGCTGACCAGATATCCCCTGTAGACTGCCCCGAACCCGCCCTCGCCGAGCTTCCTCTCCTCGTTAAAGTTGTTGGTAGCAGCAACAAGGTCCGTATACCTAAACCTCCGTGGCGCTGCTCCTCTCTCAAGCTCGTCATTTATGGACGTCAAGTTTGCCATCTCCGATCCCTTGCTCCTGCTCTTCCTCCTCCATAGGATTGCCGATATGGCCAACACACCGCAGAGTAGGAATCCTAGTGGAACTGCTAAGCCAACAACTAACTTGGTCCTATTTGTATTTCCTTGCTTTTCCGTGACTTCGAGGTTTGAACTGAAGGACCAAGATTTTAGTTGGTGACGTTCAGTATAATAGTCAGTCGCAGCTGAGAAACCGATCATCACCTCCTCGGGCAAGACAGTGGTGAGATCAATCTGATACGAAATACTTGTGTTCTCGTGTGGGTTTGGCGTAGTCCGGTAGCTCCAAGAAACGCTCAAGTTCTTGGTCGTGGAGTTGTACGCAATCCATGCGTCAGCGGTGTCAGCACTGTGGAAGGTGGCGTTCCAAGGGGTGGTCACGGCCGAGGCAATCGAGTTTATGTTGATCCCGACGTGCTCATATGGAGGATCCCATTCGGGATTGGTGAAAGTGTCGAACTCGACCGCAATGATTTGATTCGACGACGAGTTGCTGTACGTGGTGTTGAAAAGGCCTAAGAAGCCACCATTCGAATTGACTGGGATTTGGTACCCAACAGGGGCGAGGAAGAAGGCGAAGCCAGCCCCGTACTCTGACTGGTTCTCTGTGTCGATGGTGAAGGAGAACCGAGTGGAGAAGTCAGCGAGCCTCCTGGAAGTGGAGTTCCGGAGCTGCAGCTTCTCTGCGTAAAAGGCTCGGCCGACATGGAAAGAGTAAGTGGCGCTAGTGAAGTCAATGGTGCCGACGTTTGGCCTAGCATCGCCTTCATAGATTATGTCCGTGGCCTGCGGGTTGAAGCGAGATATGCTGAAGGAAAGAGAATAGCCCGATCGAAGCTGCACGAAGAAGGACAAGAAGAGAAGGAAAACGCGCAGAGAGCGCTTCGATTCCGAATAGAGGGCCATAGAGAGAGAGAGAGAGAGAGAGAGAGAGAGAGTTCGTGAAAGAAAATTGAGTTTTAAGACATACAGTGATGCTTACATTATATCGGACGAGGTATGAACAGAGTCCGACCTTGCTGTTTACGATTCAACCCAAACGATTTCTTGACTTTTTGAAGCTTCATATGAAGGAACAGCAAGAGCAGGAGATAACGACATTATAGGATTAAATATGACGTAGGCGACGAGGACAGAGTTCGATTTCTCCTACCTAGGATTAGATCGAACGGGTGGTGGTTCGCTTTATCTTTCCGCGTCTGGAATAAATAAAATCAATCGGCCTACTCATCATGTGAGGTGGGGACGGGGGTGACCTCGAGAAGAAACATGTTCACACCATATGATTGGGTCTAAAAGTCCAGATGGGAGCTCATATCGTTAAATAAGCCAGTTGGGTTCGCGCTTATTCTATTGAAGTTGGTTCCACGAACTATGTTGAAGTTGGGTGTATGATACTAAAATCAATGTTCATTACAACTTTATTGAATGGAAAATGTGACGGTCCAAGTTCCATGTCGAATGAGATCGTTAAGAAATAACAAATGCTCAAATTGTCCATTGCTTTGAGTGCTCTTTTGGTTGAGAATCGGATTGTTACAGATGGTATATGAGCGAGATCTATTCGATGTGGCAGCAAAGGAATTTATCCTGCCCCATCTTGCCAGCATATGGGCAGGGCACACTCTTTTTATACAGTGCCAGTTCCATTGTTCTTCATATGGAATTGATTTTATATTGCATAATTGGCGATTTCATGACCTTTCGGGCCAAGTTTTTTACGTAACAGATTAGAACTATGCACTAATAAATGGTATTAGAATACTTAAATATTAATTCACATTTTCGTCTAATAGCTTAACATTTTAAAATAATTAGTAATGATCTCATAAAATATTTCAGAAGACGCTTTTTTTAGAGAACGGAAGCAAAAATAAGTGCAAGCCACCGGAAAATTGAGGATTTAAAATTTTATTTCGGTCAATTGAGAATTTAAGATTTTACAAAAGCCACAACCAATTATCGAATGTACGTGGAACTATAAACCTAAGATTTTATTTTGATCAATAGCACCATTTCCTCCCTTTGCCATATGGTACCAGCTCCGTTTGCTCCTTGCTCTATATATGTAATAATTTAAATTGGACTATCAGCCATACTTATCAAGAAACGATAAAAGTCATTTTCAACAATTATTGTGACATCTTGATTTTCTGATTTTGATTGGATAAGTTTGGATTTTCATCAACGCGCCTATAGTTCTTTTATCTGAGTTGGCCACTCATGAGATGACTCCTATCAGGTGAAGCCGTTAAGGAATTTTAACGAAATAGATTTGAGAATTCGACTAGGAAACGACTGCTCGACCGTGCTAGTCTGCAAGGGCAATTACGGCACAGTTAAAAATTGATCAGAGATCAGAGATAGGTCGGTTCGACTAAGATAATGGGTGATTCCACTTGATTGCAAAATTCTCGTCAATTAGCATTAGACAGATTTTTCTGTTGTTTTGGCACCCTCTGTCCGTATTTAAAATCTCAAGATTTTCACGACAACCGAGAGTTGCCAATGTGTCGAAGATGTACAATGTAGTTTGAAAATAATCGATCACGAGTTAATTGCACTAAAAATTCCTAAAAGCTATCTGGTAGGTTAGGTCACACTAAAATTGCGTTGAAATTAATCGCGAATTTGAACCCGATTTCAGAAATTGAAAGTTCTGTCATGTTATGATTTATTTTAGGAACGTCGACTCATCTTCCAAAGAATTTTCGGTGAGCTCGGGATTTTTATGGAAAATCGATTCGGACGATTCGGAAAAGAATGGAAATTTGGATGGGCCAAAATGTAGGGATTTTTGACTTCCAAACCGAGTTACTTGGTGAAGGGAAATTGTGTGGGTTTTTTCTTCAACATAATTGGATGTCAAATTGGAGAGTTTTGTTAGGAAGTTGAATTTCTGACAAGTTGGAAATAAAAGTGGAAATTTGGATGGCTCAAGGAAAAGGGTTATTTGGCCCCTAAAATGGATTTGTTTGTGGGAAATTGAAGTAAATTCTTGTTGGAGGAAGCCAAGACTTTGAGGGCCAAATCAATGATAAATTAGATATTTTTTTCCTTTGACTTTCACTTTCCCCTAGCCACGGCTTCGTGCGCATGCCAAGCTGCTTCCCTCTTCGGCCGCTCCTGTTATTCTTTCATTTTCATTCTCCTTTCTACCATCGAGCTCCTTGAATCTCCTTTCATTTTTCATGCCCCACCTTCGACCGACAGTCCCACTGCCCCATCTTTCCACCCCCTTTCATCCACCAGCTCATGTGACAGCCTGATTTTCCAATTTTAATTTCAATGAATTTAGACGGGCATTTCGTTGGCACGCATATAGTTCCTTTCCTTGAGTCGGCCACTCATGTGAAAACTAGTCTATCAGGTGAAGCCGCTAAGAAATTCTAATGCATTAGACTCGAGAATTGGATCAAGAAGCAACCTTTCGACCGAGATAATCCGCAAGGGTCATTACGGCACAAATAAAAATCGGTTAGGGATCGGAGATAGGTCCGCTCGGCAGAGGCATGTGATCAGGTGTGGGTGATTCCACCGGATCGCACAACTCTGGCCGATCGATACTAAACCGACTTTTCTAACGATTGGGTACCCTGTGCTCGTATTTGAAACCTTGAGATTTCCCCTGACAACCGAAAATGGTGGCTTGAAATGATCAACCGCAAGTCAAATGCACAGAAATTTATAAACACTGCTCGGTAAATTAGAATGCACTAGTATTGTGCCAAAGTGAAATTAACCGTGAAATTGAGATCGAATTCTGAAATTGGAAGTCATGGTGTGTCACAAATCTTATTAGGAACATTGGATTAATTTATGGATTTTAATTTGAACTCAATTGGAAGAGAATTGATGGAAATTGAAGCAATTGGATGTGCAAGGATTTGGACCCCGGCGGAAAATGAAATTGAACCTATTGGACTAAAGTTGTGGGAGGTTTGGAGTTAGTGGATGATGACATCACATGTGATGTCATGAAGGAGGTAAGGAGGGCTAGGGTGATGACAAGTGGAGGGTGGAGATGAAGCCTTGGAAAGGTGGGATGTCACTTCCCTCTTGTCCCCATCATCTTCAACCTTTTGAACTTGGAAGAGAGAGAAAAGGAGAGGGAGAAACCAGCAGAAACCGAAGCCCCCCGTCCGCTCCTTCGCCGCTCGACCGTCGCCGTTGCCTCGCCCGCCGTTCGCCGGAGCTCGCGTCGCCGTCGCCGCTCGCCCGCGTGCGACCGCACGCCCTCCCGCGCCGAACAGCTCGCCTCCGTCTCCGCCGCGAGTCCCGCTCCGTCGTCGCCCCAACCAGCCATTGTTCGTCGTCGCCGAAGCCACCGTCACCGCCGCCCGTCGCCGTGAGCTCCCGTCCCGAGCCTAGCCGCCTCCGCCGGTCTTTCTCCGCCGTTCCTCCGCCCGTTCGCCGCCGTTTCGTCGCCCTTGAAGCTCGGTTAGCTGCTGGAAGAAAACCAGCAAGATCTAATCCCTTCCAAGCTCATTTTGGCCCCCTATTAGTCCTCATTTGGTGTTGATCCGTGTAGGTTTGTCGTCGGCGTCGTCGTGCTCTTCGCCGGAGACCCGTCGGAAAGCGATTCCGGTGAGTTTAGCTCACTAAACCCCGATTAGTGGGTTAATCATGCCTTAAGTGTGTTTAGTTTAGGTTGATTGAGATTAGGTTGGTAGATTAGTTTATTTTAAATATGGATTAGGTTGAGTTGTTTAATTAAAGTTAAACATGTTTAGTTTAAGGGTTCGGTAGGTTTATTTTTAAAATAAACCTTGACGTGACAAAAGGAATTTATTTATGATTTAAATAAATGTTTCGAAATTGCTGGATTATTTAATAATAAACCATATTCCGAAAATCATTAAAATATTATTTATAAAAAAAAAAAACTCAAAAATTTATTTTTGACCCTAATTGCTCGAATTTCGTGCCGATCGTCGCTGTATAGTTAGAATTTGAAATTGATGATTGGTTAATGCAAATTGAGTGCTGATTGAGGAAAATATGAATTTTAGTTAGAAAATCTCAAATGTCGGAATTGATGTCGAAATTGGATTGGTTTAAAGGTTAATGTTGTGATTGGAATATGTGAATTACGTGTGTCGTGCTTTGATGTGATTATAAATCATTGCCTGATGATTATGGGAATTGAATTGATCTATTAAGTTGGAATTGCCCCTATATGGGATGCCCACGGGGTGGATGCGGGTCGCAGTTGATTCTGGGCCCATGCTCCTTCGGGAATGCCGTCGATGTACTGACGAAGCCGCGCTCCAAGGTGGGGAGGCGATGCCTGGCTATATGTCAGTAGATAGCCGAACTGCGAGTAGACTATGCCCTTGTGTGGCCCTAATGATTGATGATTTGAAATGCTTGCTGTGGATGCGAATTTAAATGAAATTGATTGCATTCCGATGGCTCTCGTGCTTATTATAACTTGTACTTGAGTGCAATGAATTGTACTAACCTGCAGAAGGCAAGGGAGGCGAGGTAAGTCTTCGTATTGTGTGGCTAGACCACTCGGGGCGTATTTACTTTCTAATAGGGGTTTAGGAGGGGTGAACTTGCTGAGACAAAGTTTCATCCCGGTTTGGGGAAAAATATTACAGGACTGTAAATAGCGGGACCCCCAGAGAAGAATGGCATCCCAGTGCAGATCATCGAGCAGGTGCGCATCTCCCCTGATCCTGGGAGCCATTGGGTCTATGAGCTGATCAGGTCTACCGTGTGGATCCGGGAGACTGAAGATGTTAGGGTGCCCCATAGGTATAGGGCTTGGTTTCGTTTTAGGGCCAATGGTTTTAGGATTGGTCCACTTGACAGTTTTGACATTCCCCTGGTTATGATGGATGCTCTTCTGGGAGAGGGTGTGGCTGACCTTCCCGATGGTAGGGTGGATAACCCATCATCTCCGGACCCTGTGCAGTCAGACGTGGAGGATGTGGGATCGTCGAACGAGTCCAATTAGTAGTTATAGGACCGTTCTTCTTTTTGGTGGACTGACCCTTGTTGTGTAGGCTAACCCTCTTTTGATGCACATAGACTGACCCATTTTTGGTGCATGTAGTCTCCGAATCCTGTTGGTGTATGTAAGCCCTGGATTGTAAATGATGTATGAAAGTATGTTGTTTGATTTTGATTTGATGTTCCTGCTGTCCTATCCCGTATGTTTTTGGTATGGGGTTTCTAATACGTTCCGCTTGCGCATTAATAAATTAAACTAAGGTCGGCGACACTACCTGGGAATGTCGCATTTGCATGACCATGGTGGGATGTTGGCGTGCTCGAGGTTCGGGGCATGACAGCTCACCCTTCTGGTCAACCACCAGCAGAACTCCCCAGGCGCTGACTCCACCGCTTCGTGTCTCCCCTACATCTCCACCAAAGCCCCCTGCTGTGCCAAGTCCAGCTACTCCTCTGTCACTCGTCCAGCATCAACAACCGAAGAAACATCCCACGAGCTTCCTCCGCTTTTGCCCTCTGCTCCACTTAGCCCAGCAGCCCATGGATCCAACCTATTCTCCCATGCTAGCTGCTCCTCTCGCCTCCTCACATCCGACGACCAACCCCACTCCTGTCACGCCCTAATTTTCGAGCACGTGCCCATTCTTCGTGGTCGATAAAATTTGCAACTTCCAAAGACGATTCGCCGACCCTTTTCATTTTACTACACATGCGGAAGTGAATAACAAATCTCCTGACACTAACCATCTCGGGATAGAAAAACAGGACAACAGATTCACAAACAAACAGGCTTTTATAAACACGTTGAGTCATATACAAAAGTCTATAATCAAAAGACTTCAAAAGACTAGTTCTCAAAAAGAAGCTGTGCTATCTAACCTACTCCACGGATCACCACAACTCAGCTTCATATCCTCCAATCTACGCCCTAAAAATTTAAGCCCACGATGGAGTGAGATATAAATCTTAGCGAGTTCACGCTCTAAATCCCGATTATGAGGGTAATACGCTCGAAGGCGTCCTAACCACACAACCACACAACCACAAAGACTTACCTCGTCTTAGATCCACCCTGCAGGTCAGCACAATTCATATCACGGACAAGAGCAGTACTCAAGCTCAATCAATTGGAACACAATACTCAATCTCAAAGGATTACAAGGGTCCTGATTATACATCCCATACTATGTCACACAATGTCATCCCATAATCCGGTGCGTCCATTTCATTCAACATGCGTTCCAATTGTTAATCACGGCCACACGCGGCACAACTTACTCCATATTCAGTAGTCTACTAGTGTAGCTAGGCATCATCTCACCCCATTGAGCACAGCTTCGTCATTATGTTAACGGCATTGCCAAAGGAGCATCGGTCCAGAATTTACTGCGACCAACATCCGTTGTCCAAGGGCAACCCATATAGGGGTAACATTTAGCTTAACAGCCCAAGACGGGTTCTCTTAATCAACACGCGACCAATCAATCTCAGCTCAAGACACCGTGCATTATACTCAAACGCCTCAATTAAAATGGTGAACCTAGCTTATTTCCTTCATATTAAAAATACACAGTAAAATAGTTGTGTGTGGGTACACGGTCAACTCGACCAGAAAAAGTTATATCCTACAATTTAAAATCTTACTATTTTATATAGTATATAAAATCATTTTTGGTGTTAAAATCCAACATCCAAGATTTTCTGAATAAATATCGAAATTCACAAATTTTTGGAATAAATAATAAAATTCCAATTAGCACTCAATTTGCACAAATTAACACTCAATTGTAGAAATTAACCACACCATTGCAATCAACACGAAATTCCGGTCACCGACTATCCCGGTCTAATTTCCGGAAAATATTTAATAATTAAATAATTTCTAAAATGAATTAAATGAATACATTAAATGCTAAAAATGCTAACTTAGGCCGGAAATGCCTAATTAAATACCGAAACTGGCCTGAAAAATTACCGAACCTATCTAGATAAATAATACAGCTTATCTAGTCCCTAACTAAGCCGTTCTAACCACCTAACATGCATAATTAACTAATTAAATCACTAATCTAATCTAAACTAACCACATAATTTCTAATTAACTTAAACTAAACACCTCTTAAACGTCATTAGCCTATTAAGTAGATTTTAGTGCATAAACTTACCGGTTTAGCGTGAAAACCGATTCACCGCGACGGCGGCCAAAACTTGGGCTTACGGTGGTGTCAACGAAAGCTCGGACTGGGCTGAAAAAGCCTTGCAAGCCCACAGCAAACTACTGGGCTTGACTGATGAGCTAAGGTGCGCAGGCTGCTGGGCTCGGCTTCTGGACTTGCGTGGGCTGAAGATCACGGGCTGGGCTTGCAGTTGCTGAGCTAAAATGATGGGCTGAAGCTCACAGGCTGGGCTTGCAATTGTTGAGCTAAAATGATGGGCTGAAATTCACGGGCTGAGCCTAACTTCAATTGATGGGCTGGAAAAGAAAATTGCGTGGGTTGCTGTTGTGGACGCGGGGCTTGGGCCATTGAACTTGCAGGCTTCAAATGGAGTAGCTACGGACAAGGCTTCGCTAGACAAAGGGGGCACGAAGCGGTGAAGACCGAGCTGCCAAATTCCCATTGGATGAGCTGGCGTCTTCGAAGGAAACGAAAGAAAAGCAGGGGCGTTGAAGATGGCGGTCAATAAACTAGCTGAAGACAAAAGATGGTGGGGGGAAATGTTGATTGAAGCTGCATCGAGAGGGATGAGTAGTAGCTTGAAGTTGCTGGTGGAGGCGGTGACCAAATGAAGGAACCGATGGAGTGTGGACGTTGCTTCGGTGGAAGATGGGATGATGATGATGATGATGATGATGATGATGATGGTGCTGAGTGACTTCGGTGGGGTGAATGGGCAGACGGAGAGAGAGATGTGAGGGAAAATGAAAGCGAAAACAAAACAGAGGGGGATTGGGGGAAAGAAATGCTCAAAGGAGGGAGATGAGACTGAAGCAGAAACATCGAGTGGATGGGGGAGCTGGCCAGCGTGCAAAAGAAGCCAAGGAGGGGGCCCAGAGTCAAACAAAATTATCTCTTCCATTAAAAGCTTGGTCTCCTATTACTTTCCCAACATTTTAATACCACAAATAATCAAATTGAAGTCAAATGTTGCACCCCCAAGCTTAACTCCGAATTCTTCAAATTTGGACTTCAATCTCCTCATTAATTCTTCAATTGATGTTCAAATTTTGCTAAGGAGGAAGTCCATAAAATTTCTACAAGTCTCCATCACCAAATAGCTTGGTTGGAAGTCAAAAATCCCTTTGATTTAGCCAATCCGAATTTCTATTATTTTCTGAATCGTCCAAAACGATTTTTTGTAAAAATCCCGAACTCTCTGAAAATTCTTTGGAGGATGAGTCGACGTTCCTAATATAAATCATGACATGACAGAAATTTCAATTTCTGAAATCGGGTTCAAATTCGCAGTTAATTTCAATCTGGTGCAATTTTAGCGTGACCTAATCTATCAAGTAGTTTTTAGGAATTTTTAGTGCAATTGACTCGTGGTCGATTATCTTCAAGTCACATCGTGCATCTTTGACATATTAGCGACTCTCGGTTGTCGTGAAAATCTCGAGATTTCAAATACGGGCATAGAGTACCCAAAATGACAGAAAAATTGGTTTAGTGCCAATCGACGAAAATTTTACAATCAGGTGAAATCACCCACACTTTGATTACATATCTTAGTCAAATCAACCTATTTCTGATCTTTGATCGATTTTGACAGTGCCGTAGATTAGCACGGTCGAGCAGTCGATTCCTAGGCGAATTCTTGAGTCCATTGCATTAAAATCCCTTAATGGCTTCCGTAATTAGTCTAGTTATTTCATGAGTGATAAGCTCAGAGAATAGCACTATAGGCGCATGGATGAAATGCCCGATTCATTAAATTGAAAGCAGAATCTGAAAATTCAGAATGTCACAACTCTTTGCCTTTCATAAAAATTTCGTCCTCGAAATTTAAACCATTACAAATTTTTAAACAAAAAGGTTGGGGTACAGTCGTCTCATTGAATCTTCACTTTCCCAGGTTGCTCATTCAGTGCCGTGGTGTTGCCAAACCACTTTGACTAATGGGATTGTCTTGGTTCACAAAACCTGCTCCTTGCAATCTACGATCTGAACTAGGCTTTCAACATACGACACTTAGTCATTCACGTCTAATTCCTCAAAATTAAGCACGTGGGTTGGGTCAGGCTCATACTTTCTCAATATCGACACATGAAAGACGTCATGCACTTGCGCCAACCTCCGCGGCAATGCAAGACGATACGCTAGAATCCCGATTCTTTCCATAATCTCAAAGGGACCTACGTACCTTGGACTTAACTTTCTTTTCTTGCCAAAGCGCAAAATACCTCTCATTGGTGACACCTTCAGAAAGACGTGCTCACCAACTTGGAACTCCAAAGGCCTTCGACGCTTATCTATGTAGCTTTTCTAGCGGCTCTGAGCGGTCTTTAATCTGTCTCCGATGATGGCAACTGTATCCACTAACTACTGAACCAATTATGGGCTTGTGATCTTTCGTTTTCCGACCTCCTCCCAACAAATTAGTGTTCGGCATGCTCTGCCATACAACACTTCAAAAGGAGCCATTTGAATGCTCTGCTGGTAGCCGTTGTTGTAGGCAAACTCAATAAGGTGAAGCTATTCCTCCTAGCTTCCCTTAAAGTCCAACATGCAAGCTCACAACATGTCTTCGAGGGTTTGAATCGTCCTCTCTGACTGGCCATCCGTCTGAAGATGATATACCGTACTGTACTGTAACTTCGTTCCTAAAGCAACCTCTAAACTTTTCCAATAGGTAGTGGTGAACCTCGGGTCTCGGTCTGATGTAATCGTCACCGACACTCCATGTAGACGAATGATCTGACGCATGTACAATTCTGCATGCCTGTCCATATCAAGGTCTTTTTGTACTACGATGAAGTGAGCCGATTTTGTCAATCTGTCGACCACTATCCAAATGGAATAATTACCTCTCTGACTTCTCAGTAAACCTATCACAAAATCTATCGTGATATGCTCTCATTTCCACTCGAAAATCTCGAGAGGTTGCAAAAGTCCTCCCGGCTTACAATGCCGTGCCTTCACTTATTGACATGTCAAACACTTGACTACATGCTTGACGATATCCGTCTTCATACTGAACCACCAATAGTATTGACGAAGATTCTAATATATCTTTGTACTACCAGGGTGAATGTTGTAACTGCTACGATGAGCTTTTAACAAGTTCTCTTTCTTAAGCGCTGTATCGTTAAGTACACACAATCATCATTGGAACCTTAGTGTTCCGTCTTCAGAAACCTGAAAGTTAGCTTTTCTTGCATTCAAAGCATATCACATCTTTATTGGTTTCATTGTCCTCAGTTGGTTTGTTCTGGAATTTTTTAGTGTTCTACTTCTTCCAGTTGAATCTTTTTCCATTTCTATTCAACTTCTTGAACTTTTTAATCATTAGCGCCAGTTCTTCATCATCCATGTCATTTTCTGAATCTATATTATCAGAATCATTGTTAGATTTTAAAGCTATTGACTTCTTACCTTTAGGATCTTCTTCCTCATTGATTTGCTCCACTTCATATGATTAAAGTGTGCCAACAAGTTCATCTACTGAAAGAGGCATGATCCTCTGGGTTTCTCTAATTGACGCCTTCACGTGATTCTAGTCTTTGGAGAGTCCACGCAATAGTGTATTGACCTTCATTGGTCCTGAGATTGGTTGTCCTTGATATGCTAATCCATTCATAATTTCAGTGAAACGACTAAATATATCAATGGTGGATTCTCCAGACTTCATCTTGAAGGCTTTGTATTGTCTGAGTAGAATGTTGATTTTCATTTCTTTTACTCGATCAGTTCCTTCATAGGTAACGTGTAGTCTGTCCCAAACTTCTTTCGCTGTTTCACAAGAAGAAATTTGATTATACTCAGTAAGAGATAAGGCACGGTATAAAGAGTAGATAGCTTTAGCATCAAGAGCTTGTCTCTTGGTTGTTTCTTCTTGTGTCATTTCGCCAGTATTTACAACTTCCTTTTCTCTTTCTGTAGCTTTGGGATTGATCCTTTTTTTCTACCACATCCCATTCCGGAGATCTTTCGATCTCGAAACGCATTCATCTTGTTTTTCCACACATTGTACTCCTTCCCATCAAAGTAAGGAGGTCCAGTGTTGCTTTAGCCTTCAACTAAACTTGGAGCCAAAATACTAACCATAGAGCTTTAGCTCAGAAGTAAAAACACTTGAATAAAATGAGCACACAAGCTTTGATACCAAGTGAAAGGGCTAGTAACAACACCTAAAGGGGGGTGAATAGGTGTGAACAATTTTTTTCACAAGATTCAAAAGTAATAATTTACTTTTAGAAAATGACAAACTATGAACAAATTCATATTATGGTAGTTAGATAAAACTATGAACATAATAAAGGAGTTCGGGAAAGAAAATAAGAACACAAGGTTTATAGTGGTCCGGTTTAAATCAAGCCTACGTCCACTCTCCCGCGTTGACAGCCCGCTGGCTAGATTCACTAAGAAACAAAAGAGATTTTATAGTCTTGCGATCTCGACTTCATAATAAAGAGCCTCTACTAATCTCTCACAAAGTCTCACTATGAGTTTCTCTCTTTTCTATATAACTTTGGGCTCAGTGAATGAAATAACATTGAACTAGAAAGCTTCAGACTTTGAAAATTTTCTTTTACACACATTATCGAACAACTTGAGAGTCCGCCTTAAATACTCATTCATGCCTTCTCGACCATTGGCACTTTCCAAAGGAATTCTTCTAATCCATTCGTTGGACAGAATCAATCAAGTGAATCTCGAGTCGTTTGAAAATTGTGATGAAAGCCCGTCAATCATATTCGTCCATACAATCAGGGTCTTGGTTTTCATAAGTAGAATCTTTCAAGTTTGCTTGCCTTCCAAAAGATTTGAATATCAGAATTGATTCCAATAAGGATAATCAATCACATAGGTGTTGTATCCAACCAGAAAGTCATTCATAAGCCATACGAATCGAATCCTTAAAGAATTAAGGATAATCTCGCATCTGGATAAGTCTTCACTTTTCAGTAGCATTCAATTTGGAATCCGCCAGTGTAGGCAAACTTTGAACCTAAAGTCTGGCGGTCTTCAGACTTTGATACTAAAGTCTAGAAGTCTTCAGACTAAACTTTGAAAAGGTTTTGTTAATTTCAAAATAGTAAATGAATTTTCTCCGACATTTTGGAGTTGTCGCCCTAGAAATTGCCACGGGAAGGAGAGCTAGGAATCCGAAAGATCCGGAGTCGGAGATGAGTCTAGTCGAGTGGGTTTGGGATCGTTACGGAGATGGGAAGCTTCTAGAGGTTGTTGATGAAAGGATGAGCTCAGATTTCGAGAAGAAGTAAGTTGAGTGCTTAATGATGGTGGAGCTGTGGTGTGCTCATCCATTGGACCTTGAGGCCGTCCGTACAAGCAATTCAAGTTTTGAAATTCGAGGGGCCTGCATGGAAACACTTCTTATTTCGTTTTACGAACACTTTTTTTGTTCCCTGAACAAAAAAAGAACAAACACGTTTGGTTATGTTTCTATTCTTTTTTTGTTTTTTTGTTCCCCGAACAAAATTGGAACAAAAAAAAAAGAAACAAAAAAAACTTACTTCTTGTTCTAGAAACGATTTTGAAGAAACACTTCTCTTTTCTTCTTCTTCTTCTTCTTCTTCTTCTTCTTCTCTCTCTTCTCTTTTCTTCTTCTTTTCTTTTTCTTTTTTTGGCGGTCGCCGGCCTCCGCCCATGGCCGACGACCGGCCGTCGAGGGCTGGCGACGACGCCGTCGAGGGTCGATGACCTCGCCGGAGCGTCGCCGGCCCCTGGCGAGGCTCGGCCTCGCCGGAATCTGGGCGAGCTCGAGCTCGCCCAGCCATGGCAAGGCTCGGCCTCGCCGAATCTGGGCGAGCCCGAGCTCGCCCAACCAAGGCGAGGCTCGGGCTCGCCTAGATCCGGTGAGGCTCGGCCTCGCCGGGGTCGGCGAGCCTCGCCGTGGCTAGGCGAGGCTGCCCGACCCCGTCGGCTGGTCACCTGGAGGTCAGTGACCGACCGAAAGAAGAAAAATAAAAAATAAAGGAAAAAATGAAAAATAAAATAAAAATATTTAAAAATTAAAAGAAACAAAAATAGAATAAAATTTACCAAACGTGTTTCTATTCATTTTTATTCCCGGAACAAATTTACCAAACGCATTTTTTGGTCAAAAATTGTTCCCCTGGAACAGAAACACTTTCTTTTTTTTTTTTTTTTTTTCTGTTCCTTGGAACAAAAAAGAGCAAAAACATTACCATGCACCCTGTCGAGGCCGACGTCCCAAATCTCCCAATGAAGATGCCCGTTCCTGTTTATCGTGCTCCACCACCGGTCAATTCGGGTGAAGTATTTTTAACTTCAATCATCGAAGAGGGTCGTTGACCGCTGAATCTTCACTACCCTAACAAGAGTGTATTGACTACACTAGGCCTCGTCATCAATTCTCATTTCACCATGCTGCGTTAAGGGCTAGATCACAAACACAGAATTTTATGTATTTCTTTTGATTTTGCGTCATCTAAAGAATGTGGGAACATCTCTAAAATCTATCGAGGACCAAAGTAATTTCGGTATTTCATTGGTTACAGATAATTATATATTTCTCTAGGACAATTTCCTAACTTAGATATATATTGATAATTCTAGTGTTTTCTCATATCTTTTAAGATTGCGTGTATATCTTGATTGATGTATTATCTTAGATAACTATTTAATAAAGTCTATAAATAGAGTCATGTATTGTTGTTGAAAATATATTGAAATATATGGAAAATTTTATTTCTCTTTTCTAAGTTATATTTCTCAACTTGGAACTTTTTGCGCCTCCCGACCTTGGATCCATGAAGTGTTAATTTCATGAAGAAACAAGTTTTTGTCACATTTTGCTTGATTTCAAACTGACTTCGATCCGTTTGGTTCAGCTCTGGAGAAATGTCTTTGGGAAAATGCAAATTCCTTTGGATTAAATGGGTTTTCCAAAATACAAATAGTGTTTGATAAATTGTAATCTTAACGTACATCGGAAACAACTTTAGCTTAAATGTTGTTTGATAAAAACTACATTTAATAAAGAACATTTACTAATTTTCTTAATAAAAAGTTTCGAATAATTTTTGATAGAGCTCGAGTCATTGACAGGTCAAAACAATCGCTAGCCAACCATAGGTGGCCATAAGTCATGTGACTTAGGCCAATAGTTGCTTAGGTCACATGACCCAGGCGATGCTTGAGGTCGCGCAACCCTTAGGGGGGCAATCATCAAGGCCGCATTCGGCTCTTCCGTGCAAACCATGGAGAAGATGAACAATGAATGGATAGTGATCAGGGCCAAAACTTACATTCCGAGAATGCTGCTTTCTGAAGGACCTCTGAACTCACCATGGGCTAGAGGCCCTTAGAGCACTTTGGAAATGCAATTGCATTTACCCAAAGTTGGGCAAAAAATGAATCAAACATGATTTGCATTAGTCCAAGGAACTTTAGAGTCCCATAGAGGATTTGAAATCTTGAACCAAACGAGGGTCATCTTGAGTTTGAGAGGATGTTAAAAATAATTACAAAATTCTCTAGAATAATTTCCTATATTATAATTATTTTGATAATTCTGTTGATTCTCTGTATCTCTCAAGATGGCTCGTATATATTGATTGATATGTTATCTTAGATAATTATCTAATAATGTTTATAGATAGGTTCACGTATTCTTGTTCAAAATATATCAAATTTTACCAAAAAAATAAAAAATCTTATTTCTGTCTTTTGCATTATATTCCTTAACTTCATTTTTGTCCCTAAATTTCCAAAAATCACCTATATCCATCTACATGTATCTGTCTATCTAGGTAAGCATAGTAATTCAAGTATCCATCTACATCTAAAACGGTGTGCAAATGGCCCTTTTCCTTTTCATTTCGATTTACTTCTGCTGTCTTTAGACCATGTATATCTAAAGTCATCTGACGGTATGATGATCCCTCATAAGCACACCCTATACATTGTGGTTCATGCTTCAGCCGATTAAGTTGTGTGATAAGATCACAAGATAATTCTAACTTGACCAACAACAAAAACAAATAATGAACCTATTCCTAGTTCTACTGTAATTCGATCTTCGGAACCACAAGACAAAAGTTTTGTAGGGAGACCTGAGTTATGTTCAACTCCATGTATTCCTCTATTCATAAAGTACAATAAAGGTACAAATTGGCCATTAAGAATGTTGGAAGTACGCAACAGAAGTCCAATACTTTAACTGGGGTTATAGCCAAAAGAGAGTCAAGTTTGAGCCTATCAATATATCTAATTAGCTCACCTTTACTCAAAAGTTGAGGCTAATGAGTTATGGGTTAACTAGGACATATTAATTGCTATACACCACATTAATTATCCAATGTGAGATTTCTCTAACACAATTCATTTATACATGCATCCTAACAAAGAGTACCCTCACGAATGCCGTCCGGACTCCCCCAAGATGTTATCTATAAAGAGCAACCCGTTACAAGTGCTACTACAATAATGCAAATTTGCCATGTCAATTCAACAAGCTTCGAAAGATCATAAGGGCCAAACTAATAAGATATATTACATAGCCATATATCCTTATAAATATTTATGTACGTATGCTAATAACGAAGTGGCATAACACTTGTGGTGAAGGATTTTAAGGAGTTATGGCATTCAAGTAGTCAATCGGTAAGTTATATAACACTATGGGAAAAAAAAAAAAAAGAAATTAGAACACCATGCGAAAATTTTGGCACTCATAGCGTCATTTTCCCAAGAAAGTTGTATTAATTTTCTTAATCATGAAATCCGCTGACTTTCCATGAAGAGACGCTTTTAAGAAGTTATTAGTTGTGGCATCAATTCACATTTTTCGAAAACGAACCAAACATATGGAATCAGGAACAAGCAAATACAAGTAACCTAGAGATAGGAACATTTGAGTTTACAACATCGAATTGAGTTATCAAACAAGAATTTACTTAGATTCAATTTAGATAAAAATAAGAAAAACGAATGACACAAACTTCATTTTTCCAATGCTTGAAAAACTAAGAACGCACGCAACATAATTCTTATTCCCTCCTTCCAATAGTAAATTAGCCACGCTCAACGACCTTCTTGGAGACTATTGGTGACGAGAGGCTTAATGGAGCTGACGGACGGTGGCGACTGCACGTGGTACACTGCGATCGGCATCTTATTAGGAAGAACCGGCACTGTGGCCTCGAAATTGAGGACCTGAAGCGCTTGCCTTATGGAGGGCCTCAAGCCCCGGTCGGGATGAGCACACCACAAGCCCACGGCCAACGAGCACTCCACTTGTTGCCCATCAAAATGCGCTTGGAGTCTCTCATCCACGGCCTCAACGACCCGGCCTTTCCCATGGAGGTCCCACACCCACTCCACCAGACTCATCTGCGACGATCGCTCCATCGGGTCGACGGACCTACGTCCCGTAGCAATCTCCAGTGCAACCACCCCGAAGCTGTACACATCAGACTCCTTGCTCGCTCGCCCTGTGCTCACATACTCTGGGGCCATGTATCCAAACGTGCCAGCTAGCCCAGTCGTCTGTGGCCCAAGCTCGTGGTCCATGAGGCGGGCCAGCCCGAAGTCTCCGAGCTTGACGTTGAACCCCGAGTCTAGCATCACGTTGCTCGACTTGATGTCCCGGTGCACCACGCACTGCTCCCACTCCTCATGGAGGTAGAGGAGCGCGGAGGCGAGCCCCACTAAAATCTTGTACCGGGCAGCCCAGCTTAGAGGGCTCTTCTTGCCAAAGAGGTGCCTGTCGAGGCTACCGTTTGGCATGAACTCGTAGACGAGCATGAACTCATTCGCCTCGTGGCACCAACCTATGAGTTGCACCAAATTTCTATGCCTCAAGCTGCTGATCACCTTCACCTCGGTGATGAACTCCTTTTTCCCTTGTTTTGAACCTCTCGATATCCGCTTCACCGCGACTGCCGCATCCAGGCCAACCAGATATCCCCTGTAGACTGCCCCAAACCCGCCCTGGCCCAGCTTCCTCTCCTCAGCGAAGTTGTTGGTAGCAGAAGCAAGGTCCGCATACGCAAACCTCCGTGGCCCTGCACCTCTCGCAAGCTCTTCGTTTATGGACGTCATTGCCATCTCCGATCCCAAGCTCCTCCTCTTCCTTCTCCAGAGGATAGCTGATATCGCCACCATGCCGCAGAGTAGGACTACCAGCGGAACTGCTAAGCCAACGACGAACTTGGTCCTTTTTGCATTTCCTTGCTTTTCCTTGACTCCGAGGTTTGAACTAAAGGTCCAAGATCTAAGTTGGTGACGTTCAATGTAACGGCCAGTTGCAGCGGAGAAACCAATCATCACCTCCTGAGGCAAGACAGCGGTGAGATCAATCTGATATGAAATACTCGTGTTTTCATGCGGGTTCGGTGTAGTCTGGTAGCTCCAAGAAACGCTCAAGTTTTTGGTCGTGGAGTTGTACACAATCCACACGTCGGCGGTGTCGTCACTGTGGAAGCTGGCGTTCCAAGGGGTGGTCACGGCTGAGGCGATCGAATTTTTGTTGATCCCGACATGCTCATAAGGAGGGTCCCATTCGGGATTGGCGAAGGTGTCGAACTCGACTATGACGATTTGGTTTGAGGACGAGTCGCTGTTCGTGGTGTTGAACAGGCCCAAGAAGCCGCCAATCGAATTGACCGGGATTTGGAACCCGACTGGGGCAAGGAAGAAGGCCAAGCCAGCCGCATACACCGACTGATTTTGCGTGTCGATGGCAAAGGAGAAGCGAGTGGAGAAGTCGGTGAGCCTCCCAGAGGCGGAGTCCCAGAGCTGCAGCTTCTCCGCATAAAATGCTCGACCGACATGGCCGAAGTAAGTGAGGCTAGTGAAGTCAATGGTCCCGACGTTCGGCCTCGCATCGCCTTCATAGACCATGTCTGTGGCCTGCGGGTCGAAGCGAGATATGTTGAAGGAAAGGGAATTGCCCGATCGAAGCAGCGCGTAGAAGGACAGGAAAAGAAGGAAAACGCGCAGAGAGCGCTTCAATTCCGAATAGAGGGCCATAAAGAGAGAGAGAGAGTTCGTGAAAATTTGAGTTTTAAGAGACGCAATGATTCTGTTGGAATATAATATGAGGAAACAACTGGATCTTACAATTTACGTTAACACGCAAACTCTAGAGAAATAAACGAGAAATAATAAGAACACTGGAAATTTACATTATTTAGTCCGAGTATCGGCACCTACGTTCACGAGGAGAGACAACAGCAAATAATCCACTATGATCGGAGAATCAAAGTTTACAATCGCTCACACGCTCAAGTGTTTCCCATACCTAAATTAAGCCAAAACCCAAAGTGTTTATAAATAAATAACTCACTTGACATAAACTCACTACACAAAATTACCACGCATTTAAGCTCAAAACAAAAACGCTATACGTACGCCAAAAATCAAGAACTCCAGCATTTGTCTTTGGTCCACATACGTAAGTCTTCACTTTCTTTTTTAAGGCTTTGCGTGGCTTCAAAAACTTGTGGCTCCTCTCTCAAGTAGCATGGACGTGTAGAGGGTTTCACATTCCTTTTAGCTTTTATATTGTGTGCCCAAAGTCAAAACTTTGACTTTGAGCCTCACGTCTCTTTCCTTCTTTAAAAGAGGATTCGTACACTCCAAGGAAGAAGACCTTCATTTTTCTTCAATTTTTTTTTTTGTATCCACTTAAAGATAAATAGATAAAATAAAATAGTGTGCCCCTTTTTTTGGTCTTCTAGTGACAAAACATATTTTCCTTTCTTCTTTTGCACGTCTGAAAGAAAGTCCTAAAAGAATTGCTTCTTCATCCGATTGCTAAACCGTTTAGGAAATCTTTCTCAACAAATTCAATTTAACATTCGTTATCCAAATTCAAACTTGAGACATTAATCTAACAATTCTCCATCTTGGCTCGACGTTTGAAGTCAAGTTATAGTGCTCATCATTTATGCTGCTCTCCCAACACCCCGACGGGCGCTCACTTTCTACATACGCCAATAGAGCTCAAGCAGAGCTTGAGCTTTGCCAAAGAAACAGACTTAATCATCATGTCTACTAGGTTATCTACTGTAACAATCTTTTTGACAATAACATTACCCTTAGTTAAGACATCTCGGATGAAGTGGTATCTGATATTGATATGCTTCATTCACTCGTGATAAACTGAATTATATGCCAAATATATCACACCTTGGTCATCACAATGTATATCCACACTTTTCTGTTCTAACCCAAAATCTAAGAGCAAACTTTGTAAACATATCGTCTCATTCGTTACAAAGGTTAGTGCCATGTACTCTATTTTAGTCAAAGACAATCAATATGATCCTACAAGATTGCTTTCCAACTAATTGCACCATCTGCTAGTGTAAATATGTACCCTACTAAAGATCTGCGATCAACCAAGTCACCAACATGATCCGAATTCACAAAACCAGTGGTCTCACTACCATTGCTGTCCCCCCGATACACTATACATATGTTTGTTGTCCCATTTAAATATATGAAGATCCACTTCACAGCTTCCCAATGAACTTTACCAGGACGCTTCATATAACAACTAAACACGCTTACGACTTATAAAATATCAAGCCTAACGCACACCATAGCATACATAATACTACCCACAGCACTAAAATAAGGAACATGGGACATATGCTCCTCTTCCTCCTCAGTCTGTGGTGATAATTTATCTAAAAGTTTAAAGTGCTTTGCTAAAGGTGTACTTACAAATTTTGTTGACTGCATATTAAAACGTGCCATAATCTTCTCAATATATTTCTTCTGAGATAGACATAAAACCCCTGCAGTCCTGTCATGCAAAATCTCCATATCCAATATTTTCTTTGCATCATCTAAATCTTTCATCTCAAATTCAGCATTTAACTGCATCTTCATCACATCAATATCATAAATATTCTTAGCTATTATCAACATATCATCAACATATAAGAGTAGATAAATCAAATAACAATTCTCCAATCTCCTAAAATAGACACAGGTATCCATCTGACTTTTTGAATAGTCTTGACTAACCATAAAAGTATTAAAACGTTTATACCATTGCCTAGCAGACTGTTTTAGCCCATACAAAGATTTCTTCAAAAAGCAAACATGATCTTTCTTACTTGGAATAGCAAATCCCTCTGGCTGCCTCATGTAAATCTGCTCATCTAACTCACCATGAAGAAATGCAGTTTTCACATCTAGTTGCTCTAATTCAAGATCCTGCAAAGCAACTAAGGCAAGTAAAACACGAATAAAAGTATGTCTTACTACATGAGAGAACACCTCATTGTAGTCAATACCCTGACGCTGTGTATATCCCTTCGCCACAAGTCTTGCCTTATACCTTGTTGCTCGACACTGGGAATGCCCTCTTTCCATTTAAAGACCCATTTACTTCCGACAATCTTTTGGCTCTTGGGTACTTTTACCAGCTCTCATGTATAATTTTGATGGAGTGATTCCATCTCTTCACTCATAGCCTTTGGCTATTAAGACCACTCAGAACTAGCCATCGCCTCAGAGTAAGACAAAGACTCATATGCTTCCACCTCATCACCTATAATCAATGCTTAAGTAATATCTGTATAACCATAGCGTACCGATGATTTAATTTGTCTTCTTTGTCTATCGCGGCTATAGTGTATTGTGGTTTTGCTGGTTGTTCACTATCACTAACTTCAGAAACTGCGGTCTCAAATGCAGTCACAACTTCTGTTACCTTCGAGGTTTCCAGAGTTTTCACCAGAAGCTCCACCTCACTAATGACACCATGATCTATTTGCTCTGCTGGTTGTGTCTTAGAACTCCTCTGTTGAAGCATTGTAGTCTCGTCGGAGATCACATGTCTACTGAGTAAAAAATCGGGTGATTTGGGATCAGTGCATCACAACTGGTAGCCTTTCACTCCATGTACATAACCCAGAAATATGCACTTATTTGCCCTCGATTGAAGCTTACCATTACTCACATGAGCATATGCAAGACATCTAAATATACGTAATCCAAAGTAATCAACAAATTTCCCTGATCATACATATTCAGGAGTCTTCCACTCGATAGCAAATGATGGAAATCGATTAACCAAGTAACATGCCATGTTTACTGCTTCGGCCCAAATTCATTGCCAAGTTTTGCATGCAAAAGCATACATCGAGCTCACTCAAGCAAAGTTCTATTCTTCCATTCTGCCATGTTATTTCTACTTTAGTGTCCTAGGTACTATGCGGTGTCTCACAATACCTTCTTTCTCGCCGAACTCGGTAAAATCTTTACCACAGAACTCCATGCCATTATCGATTCTCAGGCAATTGATTTGTTTATCTGACTATTTCTCAATCAATGCCTTAAATTTCTTGAACCGATCGAACACATCATATTTGTGCTTCAGAAAGTATACCCATATCTTCCTCGAATAATCATCGATAAATGTCAGCATATATAAGGCACCTCCTTTCGAAGGAATCGAAGATGTGCCCTAGACATTTGAATGAATATATTTAACTGGTCGCTTGGTAGAATGAACAGCTATAATAAACTTAACTCGGTGCTGCTTCCCAAAGATGTAGTGCTCACATAAGTCTAGCTTCCCTATCTTTTGTCCCTTCAACAACTTTATTTCACTTAACATCATCATACCTGCCTTACTCATGTGCCCCAAATGCATATGCCATAACTGAGTCAAGTTAGAGTTTGACTCACTTGATGAAACTGCAGCGGTTCCAATTATGATCTCTCCCAGTAGATGATAGAGAGTATTCACTTTCTTCCTCTCCATTACTGTCATGACACCTCGAGAGATCTTCAGTACTCCACCTTCAGCGATGTACCTACACCCGATGTCGTCAAGTGTCCCCAAAGAAATAAGGTTCTTCTTGAGCTCCGGTATATGCCTCACATCTGTCAATGTGCGCACCACCCCATCGTGCATCCGAATTGTCCATATCCCTACAGCCTTACAAACTGCATTAATCCCCAAAAAAAACCCTACCACAATTTGTAATTTGGTAAGTAGTAAACAAGTTTTTATGAAGCGTCATATGATAAGAACCCTAATCTAGCACCCATTTGTCTCTTGACGAAGTAGTAGTCACACATAAAACTGCTTCTACATCACTAGTGCTCCACTCGGCAATGCTTGCCACACTACTTGTGGCATTCTGCCTATCAGCTTTATTCCTCCGCTTTGGACAATCTTTCCTGATGTTCCCCTCCTTGTGACACTCAAAGCACTTCATGCGTCCCTTGGACTTTCTATGGCGTGATTTCGATTTGCTTTTACCTCTGATGCTACTAAGCTCTCGATGTTATTCTTTACCCCCAAATTGTCAATGCTTGCGCTACTCCTTGCGCTAGACCATCATCTGGCAACTTTCTCTACCACTCTTTAGAGAATAAGGCGAACTTTACCTATTCAAAGGTAATTGTAGTACACTCCTACAATAGTGAATCAGTAAAGTTCTCCCACGACTTTGGTAAAAAGGCTAACAACATCATGCTCCGTTCTTCATCATCAAGTATCTTACCGACGTTCTTCAGATCCATCATGAGTTTATTAAATTCATTTAGGTGGGTTCTGATAGACGTACCTTTAGTATATCTAAATTGAAACATCCTCTTCAACTTGTATAGACCATTGTTCAAACGTTTCTTCACATAGAGTGCCTAAACTTTTGCACATAATGCTGCAACATCCTTCTCATTGGAAACCTCTATTAAAATCTCATCCGACAAATTTAACAGGATTGTGCTCTTTGCTCTTTCCATTAACTCTATCCTCTTGGAGGCTTTCATTATAATTAGCAACTCATCTCCATCATCCAGTGTCTTAGCCAAACCTTAGGTTGTCAATAATGCTCACATCTTGATGCTCCATAATCAAAAGTTGTTCCTCCTGTTAAACTTCACAATTTCAAATTTCCTCTCTGATATAATTGCAATAATAGAATTTCCAGATAATAATTAGACAAGCAAAAGCTCAAAATCATAATTAAGAAATTCGAACTTGGCTCTATACCAATTGTTGGAATAGAATATGCGAAAAAGACAGGATCTTGCAATTTACGTCAACACGCTAACTCTAGAGAAATAAATGAGAAATAATAAGAACACCACAGATTTATGTGGTTCGGTCCAAGTATCGATACCTATATTCATGGGGAGAGCCAGCAGCATATAATCTACTATAATCGGAGAATTAGAGTTTATAATCGCTCACACATTCGAATGTTTTCCACACCTAGATCTAAGCCCAAACCCAAAGTTTATAAATAAACAACTCACTTGGACCTAATCTTACTGCACAAAATTACCACACGTTCAAACTCAAAACAAAAACGCTTTAAGTACGCCAAAAAAATTAGGAACTCCAACGTTGGTCCTTGGTCCATGTACATAAGTCTTCATGTTCCTTTTCAAGGCTTCGCGTGGCTTCAAAACTTGCGGCTCATCTCTCAAGTGGCATGAACGTGCATAGGGTTTCATGTTCCTTTTAGCTTTTATATTGTGTGACTAAAGTCAAGACTTTGACTTTGGGCACCACGTTTCTTACTTCTTTAAAAGAGGATTCGTACACTGCAGGGGAAGAAAACCTTCCTTTTTCTTCCATTTTTTTATCCACCTTAAAGATAAATAGATAAAATAAAATAGTGTGCCCATTTTTTTGTCTTCTAATGACAAAACATATATTCCTTTCTTCTTTTGCAAATCTAAAAGAAAGTTCTAAAGGAATTGCTTCTTCATCCGATTGCTAAACCGTTTAGGAAAATTTTCTCAACAAATTCAATTTAACAATCATTATCCAAATTCAAACTCGAAACATTGACTTAACAATTCTCCACCTTGGCTTGACGTATGAAGCCAAGTTATAGTGCTCATCATCCATGCTGCTTTTCCAATGCCCCAACGGGCGCTCACTCTTCACATAAGCCAATAGAGCTCCCGTAGAGCTTAAACTTCGCCAAAGGAATAGACTTAGTCATCATGTCTGCTGGGTTATCTGCTGTAGCAATCTTTTTGACAATAACATTACCCTTAGCTAAGACATCTCTAATGAAATGGTACTTGATATTGATATGCTTCATTTGCTAGTGATAAACTGAATTATATACCAAATATATCACACCTTGGTCATCATAATATATATCCACACTTTTCTGTTCTAACCCAAAGTCCAAGAGCAAACTTTGTAATTATATCGCTTCCTTACAAAGGTTAGTGCCATGTACTCTACCTCAGTCGAAGACAAGGCAATGTGATCCTGTAAGGACGATTTCCAACTAACTGCACCATTTACTAGCGTAAATACGTACCTCGCTAAAGATCTATGATCATCCAAGTGACCAGCATGATCCGAATCCACAAAACCAGTGGTCTCACTGCCATTGTTGTCCCTCCAGTACACTATACCCATGTCTGTTGTCCCTTTTAAATAACTGAAGATCCACTTTACAGCTTTCTAATGAGCTTTACCAAGACACTTTATATAGCGACTAACCACGCTCACAGCTTGTGAAATATCAAGCCTAACGCACATCATAACATACATAATACTACCCATGGCACTAAAATAAGAAACATGGGACATATGCTCTTCCTCGTTTTTAATATGTGGTGATAATTTATGTGAAAGTTTAAAGTGCTTTGCTAAAGGTGTACTTATAGATTTTGTCGAATGCATTTTAAAGCGTGCCACAATCTTCTCAATATGTTTCTTCTAAGATAGACGTAAAACCCTTGCAGTCCTATCACACAAAATCTCCACACCCAATATTTTATTTGCAGTACCTAAATCTTTCATCTCAAATTCAGCATTTAACTGTCTCTTTAGCACATCAATATCAAACATATTCTTAGCTGCTATCAGCATATCATCAACATATAAGAGTAGACAAACAAAGAATCACTCTCCAATCTCCTAAAGTAGACACATGTATCCATCTAACTTTTTGAATAGTCTTGACTAGCCATTAAAGCATTGAAATGTTTATACCACTACCTATGAGACTATTTTAGCCCATACAAAGATTTCTTCAACAAGCAAACATGATCTTCCTTACTTGGAAAAACAAATCCCTCTAGCTGCCTCATGTAAATCTGCTCCTCCAACTCACCATGAAGAAACACAATTTTCACATCTAGCTGCTCTAACTCAAGATCCTGTGAAGCAACTAAGACAAGCAAAACACGAATAGAAGTATATCTTACCACAGGAACACCTCATTGTAGTCAATACCCTCACGATGTATATATCCCTTCGCCACAAGTCTTGCCTTATGCCCCGTTGCCTCAACATTGAGAATGCCCTCTTTCCGTATAAAGACCCATTTACTTCTGATAATCTTTTGGCTCTTATGTACTTTGACCAACTCCCATATTTGATTTCGATGAAGTGATTCCATCTCTTCACCCATAGCCCCTAGCCATTGCGACGACTTAAAACTAGCCATTGCCTTAAAGTAAGCCAAAGGCTTATCTGTCTCCACCTCATAACCTACAGTCAATGCTTAAGCAATATTTGTATAATCATAACTTACCAGTAATTTAATTTGCCTTCTTTGTCTATCTGCGGCTATAATGTGCCGTGGCTTTACTGATTGTTCACTATCACCGACTTCGGAAACTACGGTCTCATCTACAGTCTCAACTTCTGTTACCTTAGAGGTCTCTAGAATCTTCACCTGAAGCTTCACCTCACTAATGACACCATGATTTATCTGCTCTACTGGTTGTGTCTTAGAACTCTTTTGTTGAAGCATTGCAGTCTCATCAAAGATCACGTCTGTGCTGATTAGAAAATCGGGTGATCTGGGATCAGTACACCACAGCCGGCCTTTCACCCCATGTGCATAACCCAGAAATATGCACTCATGTGCCCTCGGCTCAAGCTTATCATCATTCGCATGAGCATAAACAGGACATTCGAATATATGTAATTCAGAGTAATCAATAGGTTTTCCCAATCATACTTCCTTAAGAGTCTTCTACTTGATAGCAGATGATGTAGATCGATTAACCAAGTAACATGCCATGTTTACCGTTTCGGCCCAAAATTCATTGTCAAGTCCTACATGCGAAAGCATGCATCGAGCTCGCTAAAGCAAAGTTCTATTCTTCCATTCTATCACATCATTATGCTGTGGTGTCCTAGGTACTGTGTGGTATCTCACAATACCTTCTTTCTCGTTGAACTCGGTGAAATATTTACTACAGAACTCCATGCCATTATTGGTTCTCAAGCACTTGATTTATTTATCTAACTGATTCTCAATCAATGCCTTAAATTTCTTGAACCAATCGAACACATCATATTTGTGCTTCAAAAAGTATACCCATACATTCCTCGAATAATCATCAATAAATATCAACATATATCGGACACCTCCTTTCGATGGAACCGAAGACGGGTCAGCTAGACGTCTAAATGAATATATTCAACCGATCGCTTGATCGAATGAACAGCTGTAGTAAACTTAACTCAGTGTTGCTTCCTAAAGATGCAGTGCTCACATAAGTCCAACTTCCCTGTCTTTTGCCCCTTCAACAACCCCCTTTCACTCAGCATCGCCATACCTACCTCATTCATGTGCCCCAAATGCATACGCCATAACCGAGTCAAGTTAGAGTCTGACTCACCTGATAAAACTACAGCGGTTTCGGTCATGGTCTCTCATAGTAGATGATAGAGAGTATTCACTTTCTTCCCATTTATCACTATCATGGCACATCGAGAGATCTTCAGTACTCCACATTTAAAGGTGTACCTACACCCGATGTCGTCGAGTGTCCCTAGAGAAATAAGGTTATTCTTGAGCTTCGGTACATGCCTCACATCTGTCAATATACGCACCACCCCATCGTGCATCCGAATCCGAATTGTTCTTATCCCCACAGCCTTATAGACTGCGTTATTCTCTAAAAGAACCCTACCACCATCTGCAGTCTGGTAAGTAGTAAACCAATTCTTATAAAGTGTCATATGAATAAGAACACCCTGAATCTAGCACACATCCGTCTCCCGACGAAGTAGTAGTCACACATAAAACAGCTTATGCATCACTAGTGCTCCCATCAGCAATGTTTGCCACACTACTTGTGACATTCTACCTACAGCTTCATTTATTCGCTTTGGGCAATCTCTCTTGATGTGCCCCTCCTCGTGACACTCAAAGCACTTCACGCTTTCCTTGGACTTTCTATGGCTTGATTTTGAACTTCTTTTACCTCTACTACTATTAAGCTTTCGATGTTGTTATTTACCCCCGAATTGTCAATCTTGCACCAGACCGTCATCTTGCAACTTTCTCTACTACTCCTTAAAGAAAAATGCGGATTTTACCTCTTCTGAGGTAATTGTAGTATGCCCCTATAATAGTGAATCAATAAAGTGCTCACATGACTCTGGTAAAGAGGCTAATAACATCATGCCATGTTCTTCATCTTCAAGTATCTTACTGACATTCTTCAAATCGATCATGAGTATATTAAATTTATCTAGGTGGTTGGTGATATACGTACCTTCAATATATCTAAATTGAAACATCCTCTTCAACATGTATAGACGATTGTTCAAACTTTTTTTACATAGAGTGTTTAAAGTTTTGCACATAATGCCACAGCATCCTTCTCTTCGGCAACCTCTATTAAAACCTCATTCGACAAATTTAACAAGATTGTGCTCTTTGCTCTTTCCATTAACTTGACCCTCTTAGAAGCTTTCATTATAATTGGCAACTCATCTTCATCATTTAGTACATTGGCCAAATCTTGGGTTGTCAATAATGCTCACATCTTGATACTCCATAACCAAAAGTTATCTTTCCCATTAAACTTCTCAATTTCATATTTCATCTCAAACATAATTGTAATAACAGAATTTTTAGATAATAATCAGATAAGCAAAAGCTCCAAATCACAATCAAGAAATCCGAACTTGGCTCTCATACTAATTGTTGGAATAGAATATGCGAAAAAGACAGGATCTTGCAATTTATGTCAACATGCAAACTTCAGAGAAATAAACAAGAAATAATAAGAACACCATAGATTTACGTGGTTCGGTCCAAGTAGCAATACCTATGTTCACAAGGAGAGCCAGCAGAAATAATCCATTATAATCGAGAGTTAGAGTTTACAATCGTTTACACACTTGAGTGTTTCCCACACCTAAATTTAAGCCCAAATGCAAAGTTTATATATAAACAACTCACTTGGATATAAATTCTCTGCACAAAATTATCACGTGTTCAAGCTCAAAACAACAATGCTCTACGTACGCCAAAAATCAGGAACTCCAGTGTTCTTCTTTGGTCCACGTACGTAAGTCTTCATGTTCCTTTTCAAGGCTTCGTGTGGCTTCAAAAACTTGCGGCTCCTCACTCAAGCGGCGTGGATGTGCAGAGGGTTTCATGTTCCTTTTAGCTTTTATATTGTGTGCTTAAAGTCAAGACTTTGACTTTGGGCCCCAAGTTTCTTACTTCTTTAAAAGAGGATTCGTACACTGCAAGGGAAGAAGACCTTCCTTTTTCTTCATTTTTTTTATCCCCCTTAAAGATAAATAGATAAAATAAAGTAGTGTGTCCTTTTTTTGTCTTCTAGTGACAAAACATATATTCCTTTTTCTTTTGCACGTCTGAAAGAAAGTTCTGAAGGAATTACTTCTTCATCCGATTGCTAAACTGTTTAGGAAATCTTTCTCAACAAATTCAATTTAACAATCGTTATTCGAATTTAAGCTCGAGACATTGATTTAACAATTCTCCACCTTGGCTTGACATTTGAAGCCAAGTTATAGTGCTCATTATCTATGCTGTTCTTTCAATGCCCCAACAGACACTCACTCTCCACAGACTCCAATAGAGCTCAAGCAGAGCTTGAGCTTCGCCAAAGGAACAAACTTAGTCATCATATCTACTGAGTTATCTGCTGTAGCAATTGTTATAATAGAATATGCGGAAACGATAGGATCTTGCAATTTACGTCAACATGCAAACTCCGGAGAAATAAATGAGAAATAATAAGAATACTAGAGATTTATGTGGTTCGGTTCAAGTATCAGTACTTACGTCCACGAGAAGAGCCAACAGTAAATAATCCACTATAATCGGAGAATTGAAGTTTATAATCGCTCACACGCTCAAGTGTTTCCCACACCTAGATTTAATCAAAAACCCAAAGTATTTATAAATAACCAACTCACTTGGACATAAACTCATTGCACAAAATTACCACGCGTTTAAGCTCAAAACAAAAATGCTCTACGTACGCCAAAAATCAAGAACTCCAATGTGTTGGTCCACGTACGTAAGTCTTCACGTTCCTTTTCAAGGTCTCGTGTGGCTTCAAAAACTCGCGGCTCCTCTCTCAAGCGGTGTGGACATGTAGATGGTTTCAAGTTCCTTTTAGCTTTTATATTGTGTGCCCAAAGTCAAGACTTTGACTTTGGGCCCCACGTCTCTTTTCTTCTTTAAAAGAGGATTGGTACACTGCAAGCGAAGAAGACCTTCATTTTTCTTCCTTTTTTTATCCCCTTAAAGATAAATAGATAAAATAAAATAATGTGCCCCTTTTTTGTCTTCGAGTGACAAAATATATCTTCCTTTCTTCTTTTGCACGTCTGAAAGAAAGTCCTGAAGGAATTGCTTCTTCATTTGATTGCTAAACTGTTTATGAAATTTTTCTCAACAAATTCAATTTAACAATCGTTATCCAAATTCAAACTCAAGACATTAATTTAACAGATTCTTTATACTATATAGAGCGAGGTATGAACTGAATCATGCTCGATGTTCACGTTTCAACCCCAACAATTTGTTGACTTTTTGAAGCTTCGTCTGAAGGAACAGCCGGAACAGATAATGTAAAGAACGCACCATCTTTCCAGGGTAATTATCATCCCCAACGTAGCGGCAAAAATAACGACACGATAGGATTAAATATGATGTTGCCGACGAGGGTAGACTTCGATATCTCCTACCTAGGATGAGATCGAACAGGTTTTTTTTTTTTCCCTTAATCTTTCCTCGTCCGGAATAAATCAACACAATCAGTCGACCCATCAAGTGAGGTGGGACTCAGGGAGACTTCGAAACGAAACATGTTCACATTAAACGATCTGGTTCTCAAATGCCGGATGTACTATGGAGGCTACTCGCAAACATGGTGGCATTTTAGTCTTCAATCATTCAATGGAAGTTCATATCGTTTTGTTGAAGTTGACTTCACGAAATGCGCAGAAGTCGGGCATAAGATACTAAAATACAAAAATAAAAAATAAAAAATAAATAAAAACTAGTTAGTAGCCTAGTGATTTAGGATTTTTCATTTTTTTAAATTAAAAATTAGATATATATTATATATATTACCAGCCTTTGGTCCAGGTGAGTAGGCGGACGGTTCCATACTAGAAACTGAGAACTAGGACAATACTCATCAATTCTAATAATTTGGAATTGGAAACCGGACTGATTCCTTCAAGAACCATTGGTTTTTGGGCGGTCCAATCCAATTCCAAGCAATTCCCGATTTCTTTGCACACTCTTACCTTGAGTGCTCTTTTTGGATGAGAATTAGACCATTATTGATGGTATCTGAGTGAGATCTTTTCAATATGGCAACAAAGGAATTCAACCTACCCCATCATGCTAGGGTAAAGAACACTCCAAGTGCCATAACTTAGCACGAGGGGACATATTAGTATCAAAACTTCCAAAAAGTAAATTTAAGCATCACTTAAAAAAAAAAAACTAGACAATTAAGTACCAACTCTGGCGAGCTTACAAAAAATCTGACGTGGCATTATTTTATTAATAAAACCCATCTACATTGCAATCTTTGTCTAAAAGAGCGTCGACTTCTATGTTCACTTAAGTGCTAGTTGTGATTAAAAAATGATTACTTAAGTGTTAAGTTATGGTATAACCGATCACTTAAGTGCCACTCGTGATTAAAAGTGAATATTTAAGTGAAAGTGATTATTTAAGTGTCAAAACGAGGTCGTTTAGCATTGTCTTGCATGGTTTGTGTGGGCAGCATGACATTGTTTGCCTTGTGAATGTGGATAATTTTTTTTTAAAGAAATACCACATTATTTAAAATTTTCGTTGGAAAAAAGGCACGTTAGCTATTTGACCAAAAATTCTTACCGTTGGCACTTAAGTGTTCTTTTCTTCTTTGATTACCTTTTGAAAGTTTTGGCACTTATCTGTCATCTCATGCCAAATTGTGCCACTTAGAGTGTTCTTCTGTCCAAGCAAAAGGCTGATCTTGATTAGCCTATGCTAACAAACTGCTTGTGGTCGTATGGGCAGTTGCACACTGTCTTTTCATACAGCACCAACTCCATTGCTCTTCACATAGAATTGATTTATAAAGCATAACAGGCGATTTCATGACTCTTGGGCCAAGTTTTTAAGTAACAGATTTAAACTATTCATTAAGAAAGGGATTAGAATACTTAAATATCAAATCACGTCTTTATTGAATATTTTAACTTTTTAGAATTGTTAATAAAGATTTCATAAATATTCTGAAAGGCAAGAAAGGCTTTTTTCGAGAACAGGAGCAAAGTGCAAGCCAATAAAAAATTGAGGACTTGAAATTTTATTTTGGTCAATTGAAAATTTCAAGATTTTACAAAAGCCACAACCAATTGTCGGGCTTGATGTAGGTGGAACTTTAAACTTGAGATTTTATTTTGATCAATAGTACCAGATCCTTCCTTTCCCATATAGTACTGGTTCCATTTGCTCCTTGCTCTATTTATATCATAATTGAAACTGGACTGTTAGCCATGCTTACCATGAAACAATGATGGTCATTTACAAGAGTTAATCTATAGTATTCGACGGTTAATATTGCCATTTTTCTTATCAAGTGCTGCCAGAGACGATACACTAGTATTTTTTATTTTTCGGTCGAAGACGGTAAGTTATTTTATATGGTATATTTTGTCCCTTGCTACAGTTGCCACACCCACTTTTCTCTTGCTCATGGTCGTGTCAAAAATTCATTTAAACAATGAGGATATATGACACAGGTGGAGTTAAATTTACTGGAAAGAAATTGACCCAAACTTTGTATGCTTTGTTTGGGAGACAAGGAATAGTGAAAGAATACACCTATTATTTTAAATTTTTCCTCTCTTTACTTAAAAGGTCATTTTACAAATTTCAAATAATTTTACCAGAATTTTTATTTTCACTTCTTTCCTAAACATAACGTCACTTTTTGAGAATTAAACCATGTCTATCTTCTACATACAAAACTTGTTTGATAACCCAATAACGGCTGAAATTAAAACATGTGAACTTAATCTTGAGCTTGTTTAGTAATTCTTTCTAAGATTGACCTAAAAGATTGTTAAGTCAATAAATTACTTAATGAGTTAACTAAGGAAGGTGTTAATTTGTTCAATTAGAAAAATTAATCCTTGGTAAATTGTCAATTATATTGTTAAAACCTACCAATAACGACCCCTCCTTTTTTCGGAAGATACTGAATATCATTACTAACCCGCAAAATGGGCACCATTAGTTAGTAATTCTAAACATAATATTGAAATTAAAGGCTAAGGAGGGAAATAAACCCAATTACTCGAAAGGAAGTTGGCTCGGTAGGCTTTAGCGACCCAATCTGCAACCTTGTTGAATTCCCTCGGCTCATAGAAGACAGAGATGCCACCGATCTAAGCTATAAGTCCTTTGTAGTTAGCAACAATGGATTGGGCTTGCTAAGGGGGCTCTTCTTGGCCCAATAAATACTCCATAAGATATAGGTTATCCGAAGATAAGTGCACCTGCAGATCAGTTCCAGCTAAGACTTATTGTTGAGGGTCAGTTCGTGCGGTGCATGCTTTCCATTTCTCCCTTACCCACAGCAGAGCTTCTCTCACAGCTAGGGTTTCTGCAATCCAGGCGGACAAAGCAGGAACCTTCTTTGTAAAGCCGACGACAAGGAGGCCTGCTGCATTTCGGCATACTCCCGCGACCGAGCACTCCAGTTTTGAGCTACACCATGAAGCGTCAACGTTCACCTTCAATGTCTGTGGGTCGGGTGGTTTCCACTTTTCCCAACTGCTCTGATCTGTTGGCTTTCGGTTTGTTCCAATCTTTCCCTTAGCAATCCATTTCGTGCATAGATCTGTTGCAGTACGAGCTTCAGCGTAAGTGCTGATCGAGTCAAGCTCCTTTCTTAGGAAAATTGCTAAGTTGCAGGTCATCTGCCATAGGTGTCACGCCCCGATCCTTGGACACACACCCATTTCTCACCTGGTCGATTAAATAGCGACGTCCCAGGACGCATCGCCGACCCTATTTCATTTTAATACGCATGCGGAAGCATATAAAATAATCCCCACACAATAAAACAATGGGATAGAAAAGTAGAGCTATATTTTTCGAACCTGAAAAAGCACAACCATACTTTTATACAAAGTAAACCTCATAGTATATATTACAATACTATTAGTAAAGTCAGATCTATCACACATAGGTTCACAACTCAGGGTTTGCAAAACAGGGTGGGGTCTCAATCTTCATCGGGATCATACTCTGGATCCTCCTCCAACTCCTCTTCAGGTTCTTCTTCAGGGTCCTCTTCAGTTTCCTCCTCCGAGTTCTCCTCTAGGTACTCCCCCTCCTCAACGATCTCTCCTTCTTCCATGCTCCAGCTGGAGTCCACTGTTGATTTCTCAGGAGAGTCAAGATCATCACCCAGTTTTGGATCTTTCGCATCCACTATTGATCTGCCCTTAGGATCTGCCATACCCTTCCCAAGTGCAACCTCCAAAACATACTGAGGTACATCAAACTTCGGCACAAGACCCTCCCTTCGCCTATCATGATAGTGACGATACCATGACTGGTACCTATGAGGCACCCTTTCAGATTCACCCATGTCAACCTAGACGGTGGATTTTATCATCACATACTCCAATCCTTCAGGGTTGGGGTGTATCGGAATATGATAACCTACTTCTATGACTTCCTCCGATATACCAAAAATGCACGAGAGAAAGGGGAGGTGCTGCCATCTAGGGACTTGAAATGTTGTCTCACAACGGGGTGAAACTACGTCTCAGTAAGTTCTACCCCACTAAAACCCAATTGGGAAGCCAATACGCTATAAGGGCTACCTAAGCACAACACAGGTTAGAGGACTTACATTGGCCTCAGTTCCACAATATCATTTACATATATCTCAAATCACAGCAATTCATAACATTGGATCAAATCATTGATCAATCGACCTAGTCAATCACATGTTATCATGACCTTCTCCTGGTCGGCCCATTCAATACTATCTATAAGTCCACCCATGATAGAACTGCTCACTCTAAGTTGATAAATAGATATTATAGCTCTCGATAAGCTGATAAATAGTGTACTGCTCTCGCTAAGCTAACATATTAAACCCTTGAGTTGATATAGCATACTAATAATGCTCTCTCTAAGCTAATCATATTGTTCTCACTAAGCTGATTAGATATACTACTCTCGCTTAGCTGACATATCGCTCGTAGGCTGATATAGTATACTAGTATACTGCTCACAATCTAAGTTGACATATCGCCCGTAGGCTGATATAGTATACCATTCTGACCATTCAATCAATTCCTCATTTTTATCATACCCGATAAAAATAGCCGTGTGTGGGTACACGGTCATCCTTAGCCAAAATATAATAATTTCACTTTTTGAACATCTCACCAATTTCAACAAACCATAACATATTTTTGGCGCCGTAAACCGACGCCCAGATAATTTTCCCATTAATTACTAAAATTAATTAATTTAGGAATAAAATCGTAAAATCATCTTTAAATTAATTCAGCCTGAATTAGAACTCAAATAAATAAACAAACTGCACCACAATAATCAACATAAAATTTCAGTTGTCAACTATCCAAGCCTAATTTTCGGAAAATAAATAAATAATTAAATAATTATGGGAAATATTAAATAAATGCCAATAAATCCAATTTAGGCCCGTAATGCCTAATTGGACGCCAAAACAAACCCAGAAAATTTTCAAGGTTCGTTAAATAAATACTAACACGTGTCTACTCGCTAATGGCACTACCTAACCACTTAACAAGCATCGGCAGATAATTAAATAAACTAATTTAATATAATCTATCTACCTAAACATGCTTAATATAATATAATCAACCCTTAAGCATAATTAACCGACTAAGTAGGGATTAGTGAGATCAACTCACTTGATTCATGATCCGTCTGGTTCAGAACGTCAGGAACGCAACGGGGACCGACTCTTCCCAAGGCAGGCCAAACTTTCGAGGTTCAGAACCACCTCAAAACAGGTTTACAAGCTTGCTGGAAACTCACTCACAAACCCTCTGTTTGCTACTGCAAAAGAGAGGAAACAAGCTAGTTGGGGGCGGCAAGGCTCGAGAAAGGCTAAAAAGGACCGAACCAGGCCTTGACGGGACTCACGGAGGTTGGAGGGGGGCCAAACAACTCCAGCACGGGCTGAGGGAGCTATTGGGACAGCAAAATAGGGCTGGAACGTGCATGGGGCTAGGCGAACTCACGGGGGCAGCGAGTGGTGAGCAGTGGTGCAAACGGTGTGACGGCGAGGGCGGTGGCTTGCTGGCTTGCTCCAGTGGCTTCTCTGCTAGCTGGTGGTCTTCGAACAGCAAGGAGGAGGGAGGAAATGGAGTTGCTTGACCGGATGAGGGTGAAGGGAGAAGAGAGAGATTAGAGGGGACCACAAGCCTTGATCTTCCACAAGCTTATTCCCATGACTTCACCTCAACCACAGCTAGTTCCTTGGCCCTCATTCAGCCAACAAGCTTCCCTTCGACACTTGAAATGGTCCAAACCATAGGCATAAGGGGCAGCTACGAATTTACTAAGTTTCTCCCTCAATTGGACTCTTATTCACACTTGATTCAATCCCAATTGACCTCAATAAATTCAATCAACCAACCATTGATCATCTTGGCATTTTTCCTCACCCATGGATCCCACTTGCTTCTAAATTTTGCGATCAAAAACGGTCTCGGCCTTTTTCTGAACAAAAACGGCCCTAGGACGATTTTTTTCTCAAAAAGTCTCGGGTTGCGAAAAATCTTCGAGGCGAGTTGACGTTCCTAGAATTTATTGTGACATGATAGAAATTTCAATTTCTGAAATCAGATTCAAATTCATAGTTAATTTCACTCGGGTGGGTTTTAGTGTGACCTAGGCTATCGGGTAGGTTTTAGAAATTTTCAGTGCAAATGGCCTGTGGTCGATTTTCTTCAATCCACAACGAACTCACTCAACACATTGGCGACTCTTGGTTGTTGTGAAAATCTCGAGGATTCAAATACGGATGCAGGGTACCAAAACAATAGAGAAATTAGTTTAGTGTCGGCCGACGAGAATTCTCCAAATTAGTGGAGTCACCCATGTTTAGCCACACATTTCAGTCGAGTCGATCAATCTCTGATCTCAAATCGATTTTTAACTGTGCCTAATGGCCTCTAAAGATGAGCACGGTCGAGAAGCCGATTCCTAGTCGAATGCTCAGGTCTATCGCATTAAAATTCCTTAACAGTTTTCCTGGATAATCTAGTTATCTCGAGAGTGATTAGTTCTAAGAACAACCCTATAGACATGCCAATGAAATGCCCGATTTATTCAATAAAAAACAGGATTGAAAATCTGGGATGTCACAACAGAAGTGCAGCAAATAGGGTTTTTAGTTTTGATCCTACTCTTGAGGTGAGGTTTTCTAAAATCCATCTATCAATTCAAGTGACACTTGCTGGATTTGTGTCAACTTGAAAATTAGGGGCTGACCGTACCCTTTTTTGTCTAATCACAAAGGATGAAGATGTGCTCCATTGTCTCTGGTGCTTGGCCGCATATCTGGCAAGTTGGGTCAGGTAACATTTTTCTTCTATGCAAATTTTCCTATGTTGGGAGAGAGTTGCTGCATATATTCCAGAGTAAGAATCTAATTTTGGGGGACGTCAGTAGCTTCCATATCTCGTTCCATAGTGATTTTGGTATTTGGTGGGAGGGAGATGGGTTTTGTCTCGTGGAGGGGTCAACTGAGTTTTGTATTCGGTTATAGCCGCTCTTGACAGTGTATGAACCCGATTTGTTTACTGTCCATACAAGCTTGTCTGGGTGAGGTTGCAGGCTAAGAGGGTGAGCTAGAATCTCTTTCGCTATATTTTCCTGAATAAGTTCATTTACTCTATTCGTATCCCATTTCTTCATGTCGTGATCAATTAATTCAGCCACAACTCTTGGATCTTCCTTATTTGCTAGGCCTATGATCCTTCCAGAAGGCAACCATACATCTTCTCTAATTCGTATTGTTTGTCCATCCCCAACCTCCCATCTAGTGGCTAGTTCAATTGCATCTCTCCCCGCCAATAAACTTTTCCACATCCATGGGGAGAAATTCGTTGGCCTAGCATGCGGTTTTCTGGAAAAATCAGTCCGACCCTTCATGAGTTTGTGAGCTGCATGCTACTTTTTAGTTGAAATTTTGCTTCTATCTCTTCATGAAATTTGTAGAGAAAATCTTCAAGGATAACATACTAAAATTTGAGACAAAACGAACAAGGATTGCCCGGTGAAACGATTTTCCTTTGGAGAGATTAGATCTGGAATTTGTTGTGCTGACCTTTAGTGATTTCGTGGACTGTAAAGTAGCTTTCTTGCGAATATCTCACTTTGAGTTCTTAATAAAAGTTGTAGTGTACTTCTTGAGGTAAAACATATCAAAACTTTAGAGGAAATGAACAAAAATAGGTCGGTGAAATCGTTGTCCTTTGAAGAAACCGGATCTGGAAAAAAGCTACCTCGACTTAGTATGATTCTGTGATTTTTATAAAATCATACAGTTAAAATTTAATCGTGTGTCCTTAATGAAAGTTGTAGGTAATATTCTGAGGTATAACATACTAAAATTTAGAAGAAACAGACATATGTAGATCGGTGAAACGAGTTTCCTTTGAAAGAAGATAATCTAGAAAAACGACACCGAGAACATGGGGAATTAATCATCTATATCTGTTAATCTAGAATCATTTGGGGTTATATTTCTTCATGAGATATTTACCCTTAGGACTTGTCTATAACATACCAGAATTTCAGAATTTTTGGAGTTCATTTGGATATTTAATTTAAATTACTTCCGAAACTGCACAAGCTGAAGTGTTAAAATTTTGAAGACTGTGATGCATGGACCGTACTGTTTTGTGTGAGATTCTTTTGGTATGGTGTTTTTCATGAAATATCTGCCTTTAGGTCTCGTCTATAATGTGTCAAGTTTTTAGAATTTATTTATACCATTTACTAATTTTTCTAGAGTTTTAACCAAAGGAGTGTATTCTGTTTTATCTCAAAATTGATGTGTTTTAAAAAATAAATGAATTTTTCCATGTGATGCAATGCTTTGAGCGGTTGATTTTGCTGCATATGTGATGACATATGGCATGTTATATGACATAAAAAGCTGGTTGAGACTCTTGATATTGATGCATCAAATGAAATGTTGAAATTGAGATAATAACAAGACCGTCAAAGGTGTGAGCCGACGATGCATCGGGAGTTTCGAGATGCCTGAAGTGTGTGTGCCGGATGTCCTCAGGAGTTTCGGGATGCCCAGAGGTGTGTGCTAGAAGTCTCGGAAGTGTGTGCCGGGAAGATACCTCATGATGTTAGTTGGGGTACAAGATGCCTGGAGTGTGTGTACCGGAGGTTCCTCGCGATGCCAGGTTGGATGCGAGCGATAAATTGAGGGAGGCAAACACTGGTCCCTGGAAAGATAAAAATTGAGACTGTGTCATGCGCATGGATGTGTACATATGGCATGGTGATATATGCATGAGTGCTTGATGATAAGTGCATGGTGGTATATGCACATATGGCATGTTGATATATGCGTGGCTGCAAGGTAAGGTATGCTTGAATGCATGAATGATATGTGTTTTATTCATGATATCTTGATTGTTCTGTTTGATGCACTCTGTAGTGCGGCGGATCTTTACTACTGAGTGGTTGTACTCACCCATTTTGGGGATTAACATTTCATATTAGAAAGATGCCTCTTTCACCAGTTGTGCGTGGTACCTTCTATGGCATACCTACTGACGTCGAGGTGGAGTGCACCAAGCAATCCTATAGTAGTATACCTAGTCTGGAGTATGTCCGAGTTCGAGTATTGGTGATGTACGACGTGGGTTCAGCTGATGGCCCTATCATCCAAGAGTTTTTGTCCGTTCACGTTCGACGCAATGGGGTGATGCTAGGGATGTTACCGCCGCCGTCGCCCGATGCACCGGGTTGGGTGTGATGGCACGTAGGACTGGTGGGAGCTGGCGTTTTCTTTTTGGGGATAGCCGACACTTGGCGATGGAGGGATGTACATGTTTCATATAGGGTCGAGTTCTCCTTTGGGTATAGCCAAGTATAGTTAAAAATCTTGGCCTTTTTATTGTATCGACCTGAAATGTCCATAATGAAAATATAAATAAAAGTGAATTAACTTTATCTTTTTTTCTGGTGCGTAGTTGGTGTGCATTGCATTATTGTTATTGGAGGAAGAGATGGTGAGACTTATTTATGCTTCCGCTGATGAACTGCGCTGGGACCTTTACAAAAAAAAAATGGAAATGTATTTTACTGATCAACCCCCTATGAACTATGGTTTAACAAAAATTTAAAGGTTACCTTACTGATATGTAGTAGGATGAGTGTCAAGAAATATGTGGCGACCCTAACGGATTGGAGGCCGTCGAGGGGTACTACGGCGATTGGTATCAGAGCAAATGGTTGTAGGTGGAGTGATAAGGAGCCTCATTTGGAAATTGAGGGATATGATGACAATGCCACCATAGGGTATTAAATGGAATAATTGGTTAACCTTGAATAACGGGTGATGGGTATTCACTCGTAGATCCCTAGTAGTTTATTTTGCGTTGTCTTTATGTACCGGTAACATGTATATGTTACTTATATAGTAGTAGTTGCTTTGAATGGAGACAGTGAGTCTCAGATTTTTCCTGAGGCAAATGCTTGGAAACTCTAGGAAAGTTATGGTGCGAGCTGGAAGTGCTCATCCATCGAGGGCTGAAGCCTCTACTGCAAGGGCTGAACCCCGAATGGAAGATATCCTGCAAGCATTGGCCAATATTGGAAATCTAATGGATAGGCAAGCACAACAACAACCTAGAGTGGAACGTTGCCCTCAAGGACTGGTAAAGCAATTTCTGAAGTTGAAGCCACCTAAGTTTAGTGGAATGAGAAGTCCTGAGGAGGTGGAACATTGGATTGATGGGATAGAACAGATTTTCCGGTTGTTGGACTGCAGTGATGCTGAGAAGATAGTTTTGGCAGAGTACCAGCTTGAGGGAAATGCAAAGTTTTGGTGGAGAGCTTCGAGGGATACAATCTTTCCACTAGGTACTAATGTGAACTGGGATGAATTTGTTAGAGCTTTTAATAGGAAGCATTTCTCTGACTGTGCTAAGGATAGGAAGATCATTGAATTTGTTCAGTTGGAACAAAGGGAGTTGACAATGGACCAGTATGAGGCAAAATTTTCTGAATTGTCTAGGTATGCTCCCAGATTGATTGAGGATCATGAGGAAAAAACTAAGAGATTTCTGAAAGGGTTGAAGACTGATATTAGGAAACAACTAATGCCTTTGAATATAAGGGATTATCATGAAGTTTATGAAAGGGCACAATTAGTAGAGCAAGAGCTGGTGAGAGAACGATCAGAGTTTAAGAGATAGCTGAGCTTTAGTGATATCAGAAAGGGTAAGAGACCCTATCCTGGTCAAGGTCAAACTTAGAAGGCTAAGAAAAAGAACAATTTTGGAAATTTTGGAAGAGCTAGGGATGGCCTGAATATAGGGAAAGCACCCTATCAGCCTGATGTTTGTCGAAGGTGTGATGGGCGGCATGGCCCAGGACCTTGCAATGGACAGCTGAGATGTTATGATTTTGGATGAGTAGGTCACCTTAAGAGAGACTGCCCACAAGGAAGATCGCAAATGAGTGTTGGCTCGGTGCGATAGGCACAGTAGAGTGTTGTTAAACTAAACCTACCAAGGAATCCTCAAAGGCCACTAACACAAGGAAGGGTGTATGCGGTCACCCAAGAGGAAGCGGAAGCTTCCAGAAATGTTATATTAGTTATGATTTTCATAAATGGCAAGAAGGCATATGCATTGTTTGACACAAGTGCTACGCATTCATTTATATCTGAAAGATATAGGCAATTGAGTGAAATAGAAGCTACGCCTCTTGAGACGCCTCTTTGTATTTCCACACCTTTAAAGAATATGGTAATATCTACAATGATGTGTGCAAAATGTAAGATAACGATAGGAGGAAGGGATATGGAAATAGACTTAGTCGTAATGGCTATGTATGATTTTGATATTATCATAGGAATGGACTGGCTTCGTGAGTATCGGGCCAAAATGGATTGTTATAGGAAAGTGATCCAATTTGTTTTACCATACCAATCTAGTTGTGAATTTTTCGAAGGTCGGAACAATCTATCTATAGCACTTATTTCAGCAATAGAGGCTCATGCATTACTTGACGAAGGATGTCAAGGGTACCTGGCAGTGGCTAAGTATTTTGCTAGGGAAGAACCTAAGCTCGATGAAATTCGAGTAGTCAATGAATTTCCAAATGTAGTTCCTGAGGAGTTACCTAGTTTACCACCAGAGCGAGAGATTGAGTTCGAAATTGAACTAATGCTTGGAACATGACCGATATCGAAAGCCTCGTATAGGATGGCCTTAGTGGAACTGAAGGAATTGAAGGTACAACTACAAGAGTTGCTTGATAAAGGATTCATTAGGCCAAGTGCTTCTCCTTGGGGTGCACCAGTCTTGTTTGTGAAAAAGAAAGACGGGTCGATGCATTTATGCATTGGCTATAGGCAACTGAATCAGGTGACCATTAAGAATAAATATCATTTGCCTAGAATTGATGATCTATTCGATCAACTATAAGGAAGTTCGGTCTTTTCTAAGATTGACCTGAGATTGGGATATCATCAGTTAAGGATAAAGAAAGAAGACATTCCTAAGACTGCATTTAGGACTCGTTATGAGCATTATGAGTTCTTAGTTATGCCTTTTTGGATTGACGAATGCACCAACCGCATTCATGGACTTAATGAATAGGATATTTAACCCTTATTTGGACCAGTTTGTGATTGTTTTCATTGATGATATCCTGGTATATTCTAGAGGACCTGAAGAGCACGAGCAACATTTGAGCATAGTTTTGCAAACTCTGAGAGATCATAAGTTGTATGCCAAATTCAGCAAGTGTAAATTTTGGCTAGATCGGATAATATTTTTGGGACACGTGGTGTCAGAAGGAGGAATTGCAGTGGACCCGGCGAAAGTTGAAATGGTAATAACTTGGCCGAGACCGACAACACCCACTGAGATCCGAAGTTTCTTAGGATTGGCTAGTTATTATAGAAGATTTATTGAAGGGTTTTCACAATTAGTAGGCTCCTTAACGAAATTGATGCGGAAGAGTGTAAAGTTTGAATGGAGTGGAGAATGTGAAAGGAGCTTTCAGGAACTTAGAAGAAAATTGACTACGGCTCCAATCCTGACTATACCATCTGGGTCCGATGGTTTTACAGTATATAGTGATGCATCTCATAAAGGACCGGGATGTGTTTTGATGCAACATGGCAAGGTCATAGCCTACGAATCGAGGCAATTGAAGCCCCATGAACTGAATTACCTAACACATGATTTGGAATTGGCAGCTATAGTGTTTGCTTTGAAAATATGGAGACACTATCTGTATGGAGAAAAGTTTGAAATTTATACAAATCATAAGAGCCTGAAGTATTTGTTTTCACAAAAAAGAGTTGAACATGAGACAGAGAAGGTGGATGGAGTTATTGAAAGATTATGACTGTGAGATACGATACCATCCAGGAAGGGCAAATAAAGTGGCAGATGCCCTTAGTTGAAAGTCAGCTATGGACATGGCTAGTCTAAAAATAACATAGTGGAATCTGTTAAAGTCTATTGTGGATTCAGACTTCAAGTTGGAAATGGACCACCTTACTGGTATGCTTACTGCATTAAGGATTGAGCTTGAAATCATTCAGAAAGTTAAGATTTTACAAAAATCTGACCCGGAAATTTTGAAAATACGATACGCTGTGTCTTTAGGAAAAAGACCATAATTTCAAGTTTCTGAAGATGGAGTGGTAAGATGCCAAGGACGACTTTCTGTTCCCGACAATAAAGAAGTGAAACAGGAAATTCTATCGAAGGCACATAGGAGTAATTATAGTATTCGTCTGGGTAGTACAAAGATGTACAGGAATTTACGTTAGCAATTTTGGTGGGATGGCATGAAAGTAGATATAGCTAAACACATTTCTCAATGTTTAACGTGCCAACAAGTGAAGGCGGAACACCGCAAACCCGTAAGACTAGACCGTTAGACATACCAGAGTGGAAATGGGAACATATAACGATGGACTTTATACAAGGACTGCCAAGGACATCAAATGGTCACGATTCGATTTGGGTAATAGTGGATCGTTTGACTAAGTCTGCTCATTTCCTAGCTGTCCGTATGAGCTATTCAATGAATAAACTTGCCGAGATGTATGTAAGCCAAGTAATACGCTTGCATGGTATTCCTGTAACGATCACCTCTGATCGAGACTCTAGGTTTACTTCGAAATTTTGGCGAAGTCTCCAAAATGCCTTAGGGACAAAGATTCAATTTAGTACTGCTTTTCATCCTCAAACAGATGGACAAACAAAAATAGTAATCCAGACTCTAGAAGATATGCTAAGAGCCTGTGTTATTGACTTTAGAGGAAATTGGGATGAAAATTTGCACCTGATAGAGTTTGCCTATAATAATAGTTTTCAGAAAAGTATAAGCATGGCTCCGTATGAGGCATTATATGGAAGAAGGTGTAGGATCCCTATCTGTTGGAATGAAGTAGGTGAAGGAAAACTGACAGGACCCGAGCTAGTGCAAATTACTACAGAAGCAATCGAGATAATCAAGAAAAGACTTCAGATAGCCCAAAATAGACAGAGAGACTATGCTGATAGGCGTAGAAGGCCTTCGGAGTTTAGTGTAGGAGATCATGTATTCCTTAAAGTATCCCTTATGAAAGGAATATCTCGATTTGGAATGAAGGGTAAGTTAAGCCCTAGATTTGTTAGACCTTTTGAGATACTTGAAAGAATAGGAGATGTAGCTTATCGTTTGGCGCTGCCTCCTAAATTGGAAAATTTACATGATGTGTTTCATGTGTCGATGCTGAGAAAGAACTAGCCGAATCCTGGTCACATACTCGATCATGAAGCCATCAAAATGGACAAGAAAGTGAGATACATCAAAGAGCCTGTGCAAGTGCTGGATCGAAATGAGCAAATTCTTAGAACTAAGAAAATCCCGTTGGTAAAGATATTATGGCAACATCATGATGTGGAGGAAGCCACATGGGAAAGTGAGGAATCGATGAAGGAAAAGTATCCCTATTTGTTTCAAGAGACATAAGTGATGCCTAATTTCGAGGACGAAATTCTCTAAGGAGGGGAGAATTGTGGCATCCCAAAATCTCATGGCAATTCTTGGAGGCATTACAACCTATGGAAAGATGATAGAAGTACCCTTAAGTTGAATTGTAGCCATTTAATCCATAATTTGCAATAATATTTATGGCCAAGCTTTTAATGGATAATTATTTGATAGGAAAGAAAATTCTATCATTGGTCATGTGTGTTATAAATTGGAATTTATGGATTTATGACTACAAGTTTTATGGCCATATTATTTTGTAAATTGCGAATTTATTTAAGTGGAAGATATTAGTAGATTATTAAAGGGCAAGTGGGCCGAAATTCTTAGGCCAAGCCGGCCCAAAAACCCAACCCACGATCACCCACCATTCAGCCATATGGGCCTGGCCCACGAAGCCCAAAGGAAGAGGAGCTGCCGTCGACCAAGCTGGCCCAAGCCCAGCCGAATTCAAGCCCACCTTGCATGTCAATTGCCAAGTGGCGCCGGTATGCAAGATCATGAGGGGGAAGAAATTAGAGGGGAAGAGGGGGAAGATTAAGCGAGGAAAAGAGAGAAAGAGAGGGAGTCATCCGAGAGAAAGAGAAGAGAAAGGGAGAAAGGAAAGGAAAGAAAGAAAGGAAGAGAGAAAGAGGCCGTGTGTGTGAGAGGAAGGAGGAGGTCCGTTCGCCGATCGTCCACCTAGCTCGCCGCCGTTCGTTCGCCACTTTGCCCACCGTTTGTTGCTATGTTCGCTTGGACTACAGGCAAGTAGAGTCCTAAAACCTACCCTTTGCTTGCTGTGATGTGCATATAGAAGATGGTAAATTTCGATTATGGTGGATGTGATGAAAGATCGAAGCTTTGGGGAGAAGATCGTTGGCCTAGCATGCGGTTTTCTGGAAAAATCAGTCCGACCCTACACGAGTTTGTGAGCTGCATGCGACTTTTTAGTTGGAATCTTGCTTCAATCTCTTCATTAAAGTTGTAGAGAACATCTTGAGGGATAACATACTAAAATTTGAGACAAAACGGGCAAGGATTGCCTGGTGAAGCGATTTTCCTTTGGAGAGATTAGATCTGGAATTTGTTGTGCTGACCTTTAGTGATTTCGTGGACTGTAAAGTAGCTTTCTTGCGAAAACCTCACTTTAAGTTCTTTATTAAAGTTTTACTGTACTTCTTGAGGTAAAACATATAAAAAATTTAGAGGAAATGAACAAAAATAGGTCGGTGAAATTGTTGTCCTTTGAAGAAACTGGATCTGGGAAAATGCTACCTCGACTTAGTATGATTCTGTGATTTTTATAAAATCATACAGTTAAACTTTAATCATGTGTCCTTAATGAGATTTGTAGGTAATATTCTGAAGTATAACATACTAAAGATTTAGAAGAAACGGACATATTTAGATCGGTGAAATGAGTTTTCTTTGAAAGAAGATAATCTGGAAAAACGACACCGAGAACATGGGAAATTAATTGTCTATATATGTTAATCTAGAATGATTTGGGGTTTGATTTCTTCACAAGATATTTACCCTTAGGACTTGTCTATAACATATCAGAATTTCAGAATTTTTGGAGTTCATTTGGATATTTAATTTAAATTACTTCCGAAACTGCGCAAGCTGAAGTGTTAAAATTTTGAGGACTGTGATGCATGGACCGTACTGTTTTGTGTGAGATTCTTTTGGTATGGTTTTTTTAATGAGATATTTGCCTTTAGGTATCATCTATAATGTGTCAAGTTTTCAGAATTTATTTATACCATTTACTAATTTTTCTAGAGTTTTAACCAAAGGAGTGTATTCTGTTTTATCTCAAAATTGATGTGTTTTCAAAAATAAATGAATTTTTCCATGTGATGCAATGCTTTGAGAGGTTGATTTTGCTGCATATGTGATGATATATGGCATGTTATATGGCATAAAAAGCTGGTTGAGACTCTTGATATTGATGCATCAAATGAAATGTGGAAATTGAGATAATAACAAGACCGTCGGAGGTGTGAGTCGATGATGCCTCAGAAGTTTCGAGATGCCCGGAGTGTGTGTGCCGGATGCCCAGAATGTGTGTGCCGGATGTCCTCGGAAGTTTCGGGATGCCCGAAGGTGTGTGCCGGAAGCCTCGGAGGTGTGTGCCGGGGAGACACCTCGTGATACTAGTTGGGGTACGAGATGCCTGGAGTGTGTGTGCCGGAGGCTCCTCACGATGCTAGGTTGGATGCGAGTGATAAATTGAGGGATGCAAACACTGGTCCTTGGAAAGATTAAAATTGAGACTGTATCATGCGCATGGATGTGTACATATGGCATGGTGATATATGCATAAGTGCTTGATGATAAGTGCATGGTGGTATATGCACATATGGCATGGTGATATATGCATGGCTGCAAGGTAAGGTATGCTTGGATGCATGAATAATATGTGTTTTATTCATGATACCTTGATTGTTTTGTTTGATGCACTATGTAGTGCGGCGGATCTTTACTGCTAAGTGGTTGTACTCACCCATTTTGGGGATTAACATTTCATATTAGAAAGATGCCTCTTTCACCAATTGTGCGTGGTACCTTCTATGGTATACCTATTGACATCGAGGTGGAGTGCACTGAGCAATCCTGTATTAGTATACCTGGTCTGGAGTATGTCCGAGTTCAAGTATTGGTGATGTACGACGTGGGTTCAGCTAATGGCCCTATCATCCAAGATTTTTTGTCCGTTCACATTCGACGCAATGGGGTGATGTTAGGGATGTTACCGCCGCCACCGCCTGATGCACCGAGTTGGGTGTGATGGCACGTAGGACTGGTGGGAGCTGACGTTTTCTTTTTGGGGATAGCCAACACTTGGCGATGGAGGGATGTACATGTTTCATATAGGGTCGAGTTCTCTTTTGGGTATAGCCAAGTATAGTTAAAAATCTTGGCCTTTTTGTTGTATCGACTTGAAATGTCCATCATGAAAATATAAATAAAAGTGAATTGGCTTTATCTTTTCTTCCGGTGCGTAGTTGGTGTGCATTGCATTATTGTTATTGGAGAGAGAGATGGTGAGACTTATTTATGCTTCCGCTGATGAACTACGCTGGGACCTTTATAAAAAAAAAAATGGAAATGTATTTTACTGATCAACCCCTATGAACTATGGTTTCACAAGAATTTAAAGGTTACCTTACTGATATGTAGTAGGATGAGTGTCAAGAAATTTATGGCGACCCTAACGGATTGGGGGCCATCGAGGGGTGCCACAGGTAGGGGGAAAAGGGGTCCCCTTGTTGAATTCCTCTAGTAGGTCTAAAAGCAACTGAAGGCTCACCATTAAGTAATATGTTGAACGATATCGATGAGATACATTGCTTTATCCACTTGATCCATTTCTCATGAAAGCCTAACTTCGGCATATAATCACAAAGAAAGTCTCATTCAATTATGTCATACGGTTTTTGCATGTCTAGTTTTAGAATGGCTTGAAATTTGTGCTTCCTCCTTCTCACCCTTAGTTGATGGATCACCTCTTGGACAATAAATATGTTGTATTGGATATGCCTTTCACTTATAAAACCCGTTTGCTCTTTAGAAACTATCATTGGCAGCCATGGTTTCAGCCTATTATGCAGCACTTTTGCTAAAATTTTATAATTGAAATTGCAAATGCTTATAGGTCTTAAGTAGGTGATGTTCTCTGGTTTGTTATTTTAGGGATGAGAGTAATGTGCGTTCTATTGATCTTTGGTTCAAACGTACCATGACTGAAGAAGGATTGCACCATGCTGAAAATGTCATCATTGATGATGGCCAATGATTTTGGTAGAATAAACCTGTTAGCTCATCCGGTCTCGGTGCTTTTGTAGCCCCTAGCTGAAACACAGCAGCTTTTACTTCTTCTTTTGTGACTGGTTTGACCATGTCAGCGTTCATTTCCTCATCGACCACCACTTGGCATTGCTCTAATACAGGTTGATAGTTCTAGTCTCCAACTGAAGTGAATAAAGATTGATAAAAGTTGCAGATATGATGGCTAAGAGTCTCGGGGTCCCTACTCCAGGTTTGATCATCTAGCCGAAGCATAGATATTTTATTTCGCTATCTTCTTTGAATTGTTGTTGCATGGAAATATTAGGTATTTTGATCCCCCCATTTTAACCATTCTATTCTTGATTTGATACACCAATACATTTTTTTTCTTGCCTCCACAACTCTTCAATTTTCCGAACAATGTTGCTGGTTTCCTCTCTATTTTGCTCCCCATCTGTTTTATTTGTTAACTCTATAAGCCTGAATTTGAGTGGGGTTGATATGTTTTTGGGCATTTTGAAACTTCCTCCTACTCTATTTGTATAGTTCTATAGCAACCAGCCTTATTTTGTGTGTAAAACCGATTGCAGTAGAGCCATTTGCATGCCAAACTCATTTAATCACCTCCTCACACTCAGGGTCTTCTAGCCAAAAGGGTTGAAACCTGAACATTTTCTGACTTTTCCTTTCCCTTTGATGTAGGGATAAAACAATCAGGCTACGATCCAAACCTATTGCCGATAAAGCAAAAGCATGCGCATTTGGGTATAGCACTCTCCACTCCAAATTGCAAAGTGCCCTGTCTAATCTCTTTTTTACTAATGTGCTGCCTTCTCTGTTGTTGGACCAGGTGTAAGCACAACCCTTGCTTTAAATATCCATCAGAGAACAATCATCCAAGAACCCTCGAAAAGCTACAATTTTGTATCAGTCCGCCTCCCTACACCCAACCTTTTCCCAATTGTAAAGTATTTCATTGAAATCACCAATACATAACCATGGGAGAGAATTGGAGAAGTTGCTATTTTTCACTAAATTCCATAGTCTCAGTTACTCTTGAAAATTTTTTGGTGCATGTAAACAGGATATACGCATAAGGTCGCCATTATTAAGATCCTTGCATTTTATATTGATGAGCTCTCTAGAACTTCCTTCCACTTCCACCTTAACCTCCTCATCCCACATTAATGCTAAGCCTCCAACTATGCCAACTGGCTCAATAATAAAAGGATCTTTGAAATGAGTCATTTTCCTCACTCTTTCAATAACAGTATTCTGATAGGGACTGACCCGCTTTTGTTTTTTAGCCACAGGAGCTTTATATATTGCCTTACCTTTCTTGGTATTTTGTGAGAGTATCTCATTCCCAGCTTGAGAGAGAAGTAGTGTTTGTTGTTTATTTGAGTTGTGCCTTCTAATTATACTCATTTGTTCTGTCTTTTCAAGTTGGACATGGACAAGCGCCAGTGCATTTTGTTCTTCTACCGTTGTTTCCATGGTTGTTTCAAGCACCTTTGTTTGAGTCTCCATTACAACCTCTTCTTCTTAAGCCAAGAGATCAAGTTTACCATAAAAAAAAAAAAAAGTCTTCCAATAAGGGCTGATTTCTCTTACTTTCGCCTTTAGCCACGAACCAAAATGACCTAGTTGATCCTAAGCTAGTCCAGTTTCTTCATAGGGTATTTTCGGTGCAAAAATTGGCATAATGCCCAATTCGAACACAAGAGTAGCAAAAATGCGGAAACCTTTCATACTTATAATCGATCCACCATTTCTTGTCCCCACAGGTTATCACAATACCTGTTTTGAGCAAGCTGGACAAGTTCTGCAATACTCTGGCCTTTCCATTTTTCTGGGAGTTAGTACTTCTCGCCTTGATTTTTATCTCCTCAACTTTCCCCAATCTAGAGGCTAAGAGGCGTATGGCATCTTCAGTAACTCTAGTGCGAGGAAGGCCTATAAAATGTACCTAGAACGCATAATGTGTAAATTCATAACAATGCTCAGGTATATTTGGGTCTCCCTCTTTAAGGACTAATAGATTACTCACAAAGGACCACGGTCCCGATTCTAATACCCTTCTTTTTTCTTCACTAGATTGGAATATAAACGAGAAGAAACTTGGTTCCATTAGCTCACATTTGACTAAATCTGCTTTCCATGCTCTCTTCATAGTGTTACTGAAAGCCTGGAAATTAACATTTGGCTTCAAATATAGCTTGTCGTACAGGGTTAACTCACTTTATTGTTTTTCTTCTTATGGAATGTCATCCCCTAGGTCCGTGAAGTCTTCTTCGGACCACAGATCTCCCATTCTCCTACTGCTAAATGAAGGTGGTTGTCCCCTCTATCTGCCATTTCCTATCACCAGTTCTGGGCTTGCAGAAAACACTATGGTATTTTGGCTATGGAGTGAAGGGAGCTCTAGAGGTGACTTTGAAAATAAGTGTATTGCAAAATAAGCAAGAGATTTCACTTGAGGGGAACGGGTATGCCCACTGTAAGATGCACGAAAATCACCGAAAGAATCGCAAGACCCTAGGGTCTCAGAGTTCCAGCCGCAGGGAAATTTCCAGCTATACAATCACCGATGAACAATGGTCATACCTTGGGATGAGTGACGGAAAAAGGTTCTGGAGGGTTCGAAAGACCTTCGCAAGGCTTCAATCATTCAGGGGTCGCCTAGAAAGAGGAGGATCAGAGGATGCGATATAAAAACCCAGCGACACCTCCTTCCATAGACACCATTCGGATGAAACAAACAGAAATAAGAACCTTTAATTTGGTGGTGTATGCCTGAGCACTGCCATGATTTACAGATCTAGGGTTTGTAATTTGGGATTTGGATGGATTAAAACAACTATCACCTAGGGATAGAGAGAAAACTCAAACCAAGTTGAGAGGGCGTTGCGTGATACATGAATTATAATCCTCGACCCCTCCTTGAGTATGGTAGAAACTAACCATATTTGTTGAGAGCTAAAATCCTTATGTTTGGTTGGTGTTGAAAAGGCTTTATCTTTACCTTTGCATCTTCATCTTTCTTTGGTTTTTATTTGTTATCGAACCTTTTATTTTTATTTAAGGTACTTAGAATTCAATAAATATTCAGTATATATTTTTCAGTGTTAGTAAAAAGCCTTAAGTCTGAAGGACGGTCCAATTGTGAAATTTACACTTCACCTAATTAAGCGGGCCAAATCCACATCTCTCCCGAGTAAACGGGCCGCGACTCAAATAGTTGAAATCCAGTGAGCTTTCTCTTCAAGCAATCTTCAATCTTGCCTATGAAGAGACACTCCTCAATAAAGATGACCGATCCCTCGTCACAATTGACAAGTGACAGTCAAGCAAGTTTTCTTGATAGAAAACTCATCCTGTTTAAATATTTTTGTTAGGAAAATTGGAGTACCGTACTATGAGAAACATAGACTTTTTTTATATTAAAAAGGACACAACACGCGATATAACTTTAGTAACTTAAGCGACATATTTCTGACAATAAATCCTACATAGATTTAACTCGTTCCTTTTCTTTTATGAGGACAAGCAATTTGTTTATCTGATCAAGGAGTAAAATGTTGTGAGAAAGCATTCACGCCTTTGCAAAACTCATGCATAGGAAATGAAGCAACTAGTGATGCGAAAGTCAGTTGGGCATCTGATGCCAAATTAGCCCAACTCATCCTTGAAAGAAAGTTTCTTTTATAGCTGATTTCGTGAATTAACGGCTATCATATTCGAGGAAAATTGATTGATACAACAACTATTCATTCAAGATTTGAAGTTCAAATTTGGATATCTATAAATAAGAGAAAGGAAACTATGAAGCCATGAAGAAGAAGAATTGCACGTACTGGCTTTGCAAGTACACACTTGTGCTCATATTTGCAAATCATTTTGAAATGGGATAAGTATACTAAAAATCCTAAAATTTATTATGAAAGTGCAGTTAAATCTTAAAATTTTCAAAAAATGCAACAAATCTTAAAATTTGTTAAATTGGTTCAATTAAGACTTTTTAGTGATTGTACTTTTTGAAAGTTTCAAGATTCCACTGTACTATTATAGTAAGTTTTAGGATTTGATTGTATTTTTATTTTATTTTTAAGTACACTTACACAAAAAGAGTTTGTAAATAATTTGGTTACGTTTCGACCAGTTCATTTACTCTTCATTGTTATAGCTTGCAATCCAATATTTATATACACCGAGAGGTAATATAGGTAGTCTTTCTTTCCTACTCTAGTCTATAATAATGGCGCGACCACTTTCCTAGACATTTTTTGAAAGGTCAATTCATTCATTATCAAGAAGCACACGCTAAATTAGCTGTCATTTGACTCACAAGTCAAGATATTAATTTAATACAACAGAAGCTCATTACATCACCACAGTTTTCTCAGCATTATCATCTGAGTTCTGAATTTAAGTACAAAACAAAAGTTTCATTTATAGTTCATAAAAGGATCGAGAGATTAATTTAATACTACATAATTCGCGTTCCCTCCTTTCCAATAGTAAATCAACCCTGCTCAACGACCTTCTTGGATGCTACTAGTGACGAGAGGCTCGCTGGAGTTGACGGATGGCGGCGACGGCGCGTGATGCCCCTTGACCGGCATCTTATTAGGAAGAACCGGCACCGGGGCCTCAAAATTGAGGACTTGAAGCGCCTGCCTTACGGTGGGCCTCAGGCTCCGGTCCGGATGAGCGCACCACAAGCCCACGACCAACAAGCACTCCACTTGTTTCCGGTCGAAATCCACTTGGAGACTCTCATCCATGGCCTTAACAGTCTGGCCTCTCCCGTAAAGGTCCCAAACCCACTCCACCAAACTCATTTCCGAGGACTGCTCCATCGGGTCAACGGACTTCCGTCCCGTCCCGATCTCGAGTGCGACCACCCCTAAGCTGTACACATCGGACTCCTTGCTTGCCGCCCCGTGCTCACGTACTCCGGGGCCAAGTAACCGAACGTGCCAGCCAGCTCGGTCGTCTGTGGCCCAAGCTCACGGTCCAGGAGGCGGGCCAGCCCAAAGTCTCAAGCTTGACATTGAACCCCGCGTCCAGCATCACGTTGCTCGACTTGATGTCCCGGTGCACCACGCACTGCTCCCACTCCTCGTGGAGGTAGAGGAGTGCGGAGGCAAGCCCGACCGAAATCTTGTACCGGACAGCCCAGCCTAGAGGGTTCTTCTTGCCAAAGAGGTGTGTGTCGAGGCTCCCGTTTGGCATGTACTCATAGACGAGCAAAAGCTCGTTCGCCTCATGGCACCAACCTATGAGTTGCACCAAATTCCTGTGCCTCAAGTTACTGATCACCTTCACTTCGGTGATGAACTCCTTCCCCTGTTTAGACCCTCTCGATATCCTCTTCACTGCGACTGCCGCATCCAGGCTGACCAGATATCCCCTGTAGACTGCCCCGAACCCGCCCTCGCCGAGCTTCCTCTCCTCGTTAAAGTTGTTGGTAGCAGCAACAAGGTCCGTATACCTAAACCTCCGTGACCCTGCTCCTCTCTCAAGCTCGTCATTTATGGACGTCAAGTTTGCCATCTCCGATCCCTTGCTCCTGCTCTTCCTCCTCCATAGGATTGCCGATATGGCCAACACGCCACAGAGTAGGAATCCTAGTGGAACTGCTAAGCCAACAACTAACTTGGTCCTATTTGTATTTCCTTGCTTTTCCGTGACTTCGAGGTTTGAACGGAAGGACCAAGATTTTAGTTGGTGACGTTCAGTATAATAGTCAGTCGCAGCTGAGAAACCGATCATCACCTCCTCGGGCAAGACAGTGGTGAGATCAATCTGATACGAAATACTTGTGTTCTCGTGTGGGTTTGGCGTAGTCCGGTAACTCCAAGAAACGCTCAAGTTCTTGGTCGTGGAGTTGTACGCAATCCATGCGTCAGCGGTGTCAGCACTGTGGAAGGTGGCGTTCCAAGGGGTGGTTACGGCCGAGGCAATCGAGTTGATGTTAATCCCGACGTGCTCATATGGAGGATCCCATTCGGGATTGGTGAAGGTGTCGAACTCGACCGCAATGATTTGATTCGACGACGAGTTGCTGTACGTGGTGTTGAAAAGGCCTAAGAAGCCACCATTCGAATTGACTGGGATTTGGTACCCAACAGGGGCGAGGAAGAAGGCGAAGCCAGCCCCGTACTCTGACTGGTTCTCTGTGTCGATGGTGAAGGAGAAGCGAGTGGAGAAGTCAGTGAGCCTCCTGGAAGTGGAGTTCCGGAGCTGCAGCTTCTCTGCGTAAAATGCTCGGCCGACATGGAAAGAGTAAGTGGCGCTAGTGAAGTCAATGGTGCCGACGTTTGGCCTAGCATCGCCTTCATAGATTATGTCCGTGGCCTGCGGGTTGAAGCGAGATATGCTGAAGGAAAGAGAATAGCCCGATCGAAGCTGCAAGAAGAAGGACAAGAAGAGAAGGAAAACGCGCAGAGAGCGCTTCGATTCCGAATAGAGGGCCATAGAGAGAGAGAGAGAGTTCGTGAAAGAAAATTGAGTTTTAAGACATACAGTGATGCTTACATTATATCGGACGAGGTATGAACAGAGTCCGACCTTGCTGTTTACGATTCAACCCAAACGATTTGTTGACTTTTTGAAGCTTCGTATGAAGGAATAGCAAGAGCAGGAGATAACGACATTATAGGATTAAATATGACGTAGGCGACGAGGACAGAGTTCGATTTCTCCTACCTAGGAATAGATCGAACGGGTGGTGGTTCTCTTTATCTTTCCGCGTCTGGAATAAATAAAATCAATCGGCCTACTCATCATGTGAGGTGGGGACTGGGGTGACCTCGAGACGAAACATGTTCACACCACATGATTGGGTCTAAAAGTCCAGATGGGAGCTCATATCGTTAAATAAGCCAGTTGGGTTCGCGCTTATTCTATTGAAGTTGGTTCCACGAACTATGTCGAAGTTGGGTGTATGATACTAAAATCCAATGTTCATTACAACCTTAATGAATGGAAAATGTGACGGTCCAAGTTCCATGTCGAATGAGATGGTTAAGAAATAACAAATGCTCAAAATGTGTATTGCTTTAAGTGCTCTTTTGGATGAGCATCGGATCGTTACATATGGTGTTTGAGCGAGATCTATTCGATGTGGCAGCAAAGGAATTCATCCTGCCCCATCTTGCCAGCATATGGGCAGGGCACACACTCTTTTTATACAGTACCAGTTCCATTGTTCTTCATGTGGAATTGATTTTATATTGCATAACAGGCGATTTCATGACTTTTCGGGTCAAGTTTTTCCATAACAGATTAGAACTATGCACTAATAAATGGTATTAGAATACTTAAATATTAATTCACGTTTTCGTCTAATAACTTAACATTTTAAAGCAATTAGTAATGATCTCATAAAATATTTCAGAAAACAAGAAAGGCTTTTTTAGAGAACGGAAACAAAAATAAGTGCAAGCCACTGAACAATTGAGGATTTAAGCTTTTATTTTGGTCAATTGAGAATTTAAGATTTTACAAAAGCCACAACCAATTCTCGAGCTCGATGTAGGTGGAACTTTAAACTTAAGGTTTTATTTTGATCAATAGCACCAACTCCTCCCTTTGCCATTTAGTACCAGCTCCGTTTGCTCCTTGCTCTATATATATAATAATTGAAATTGGACTATCAGCCATACTTATCAAGAAACAATAAGAGTCATTTCCAACAATGAATATATCGTATTCAAGAGTTAATATTGCAAGTTTCTTCTCATTTACTGCCGGGGACGGTAAGCTATAGTTTATATGGTATATTTTGTCCCTTGCTACAGTTGCCACACCTACTTTTCTCTTGCTCGTGGTCGTGTCAAAAATTCATTTAAACAATGAGGATTTTGTGATCAAAATTTCTGCCTTCTATATTTGATATTGACGCTAATTCATTTTCTATGAGTGAATATATACGGAGAATGACAGGTCAAATTAAACTTATTGGAGGGAAAAAGTGACCCAAACAATTTATGCTATGTTTGGGAGACCAAAGAGGAAGAAATAGGGAAAGAATACACCTATTATCTAGATAAATAAAATTCCTCTCTTTACCTATAATTTTTTTTAATATAATTTTCAAATATTTTCACCTTAATAGTCATTCTCCCTTCTTTCCCAAACATAATGTTAATCTTCGAGAATCAAACCAAATCTCTCTATTACATACGGAACCTGTTTAATAACCTAAATAAGGGCTGAAAATAAAACATGTGAAATTAATCTTGAGCTTGTTTAATAATTCTTTCTAAGATTGACCTAAAAGATTCAATTAAGTCAAGAAATTACTTAATGAGGTAAATAAGGAAGGGGTTACTTAATTTGTTCAATTAGAAAGAAAAAAAAATTGGTATATTGTCAATTATATTGTTAAAAACCTATCAATAACGACCTCTGTATGCTAGAAATTAACCATATTTATTAGGAACTAGAATCCTTATGATTGGTTTGTGTTGAAAAGGCTTTCTCTTTACCTGTGCACCTTCATCTCTATTTGGTTCTTATTTGTCATCCAAGAACCTTTTATTTCTATTTAAGGTAATTAGAATTCAATACTTAAATATTCAGTATATATATTTCAATTATAGCATAAAAGTCCTAACTTTGAAGGAGGGTCCAATTGTGAAATTTACACTTCACTTGATTGAGCGGGCCAAACCTACATCTCTTCTGAGTGAACAGGCCGTGACTCGAATAGTTGAAATCTAGTGGGCTTTCTCTTCAAGCAATCTTCAGTCTTGCTTATAAAGAGACAATCCTTAATAAAAATGACCAATCCCTCTCGTCACAATTGATAAGTGACGATCAAGGAAGTTTTCTTGATGGTCTCTTTGTTTCTTTTGGTCATGAGACATTTTTTTTTTCCAACATCGATTAATATTTGCTAAGGTGGGGAGTTTGTTATTGACAATGATTATGAATATATTGAAAGAAATGTCGATATTATCCTAATTAATATGGGAAGATCATCATATAAGAATGTGTGATAAATATAGTGGAACAACTAGGATGCAAAATAGAAAAGTTTTATTATAGGGTACTTGGTAAGAGTTTTAAGAAAGGTTTAAGATTGTTGCGTGATGATAAGTGTTAGGGATTTTATCTATCATTATCTTCATGGTCACAATGTTTTTGTATATGTTTGAGAATTATGGCGATGAAGAACAGGACACATAGGCGAGTGATGGATGTGATTGAGAAGGAGTGGAAGCTTGTATTGAATAGACTAACCAAGTAAGTGAAGGATCTGGTTTGAGAGTAAATATAACTAATATTGAAATGAGAGCAGAGGGGATTGAGGCAACGCACAGAGCTACTTTTAAACAGACTGTTGAGCAAATTGGGACATGGAACGAATATGGGGGAGAAGACACACCTGATCAAGAATGGATTGGAGTAGGGTAGGTTGGGAACTTGCACTTTCCAATGATGAGGATGATGAATCTTTGGTGCATATAAATTGCCCAAGTGATGATGAGGAACTTGTGCAAGCAAAGGGAACAAGTAAGGAAATTTCAACAAAGGAGAAATGCACCACTCGATGAACAAGAATGAAGTTATAAATAAGGACCAAGGAGCTCTGGTAGCCGATGGTTATGACACAAAATATGACAAACGAGGTGATGATGAGAATGTTAGATCAAAAGATGATAACGAAGATAATGAAGTAGTTCTATGTAGAAGGAATAGTAGCTCTCCTTCTCATAATCCAAATGCTAGAAATCACATGTAACTATATAGAAAATCTGATGATGCAAAATGATTCATAGATGCAATTCTGAAGTACTTGATTGTTAAATAGAGAAAGGTTGATTTCACTAGATATAGCAATTAATATGTCAGAGCAAAGTGTGCATAAGAGAATTGTCCATGAATGATATAAAACATTGAGTAGGAGCACTTGCTCATTCTATGTATGGTGATTCCATGAGGAACATAGATATAGCATTGTATTGGACAATAAAAGGTGATCAATATGCAGTTGTTCAATCATTTCTTTAACACAATACAAGTCATGCCAAAAATCAAGAGTCCCTAATTGAAATAGTTAGTGAAAAGCAACTAGTGGTAGTGTGTTTGGACATCAATCGAAATGGTTAAGTATAAGGTAATGCGCACATTGATAAGTTTGTACAAAGAAGAATATGCACAAACATGTGATCATGCAGGAGAACATAGGCTTCGCAACTTAGGTAGTAAAGTCCATATAGATGATATGAAAGGCCACCACCTAATTTTATGACTAAGTTTGACAAGATGTATTTCTATTTAGATGTATGCAAAAAGGGTTCCTTGGCTGACTGCAAAAAGGTGATAGGGTTAGATGGATATTTCTCAAAAGATTTATGCAAATGAGAGTTATTGCGACTATTGGAAAAGATGGATCAACCAAAAAGTTCTAACATAAATTTTAAGAATCAGTCGCAAATGGGAGTTATAGGCTGCCGTTGGAAGATATGGATAAAAGAGAGGGAGTTCTTAGGTTAAGTTTTAATTGGCTGCTAATGGGAGGTATTGGCTCTCTTGTTCTCTCTTAGTCGTACTCTCCCACGTGAGCGTGCTACGGAGCACAACTCTGCTTGAGCTATATAGTGCATTTAACTTGTTCCTTTTCTTTTATAAGGACATGCGATTTGTTTATCTGATCAAGGAGTAAATGCATTCACTCCTTCGGAAAACTCTTCCATAGGAAATGAAGCAACTAGTGATGCGAAACTCAGTTGGGCATCTGATGCTAAATTAGCCTAACTCATCTTTTATAGCTGATTTTGTGAATTAACAGCTATCATATATTGATTGATACAACAACTATCTATTCAAGGTTCGACATTCAGATTTGGTTATCTATAAATAAGAGAAAGGAAGCTATGAAGCCATGAAGAAGAATAATTGCACATACTTGAATTTGTGAGTACATGCTTGTGCTCATTTTGTCAATCATCATTCTGAAATGGGATAAGTATACTAAAAATCCTAGAACTTACCATAAATGTGCAATTGTATCCTAAAATTTTCAAAAAGTGCGACAAATTCTAAAACTTATCAAATTGATTCAATCAAATCATTTTATTGATTGCACTTTCTGAAAACTTTAGAATTTGATTGTACCATCATGGTAAATTTTAAGACTTAATTGAATTTTTTTAAAGTGCAATTGCACAAAGAGGAGTTTGTACATATTTTGTTATGTTTTGACCAGTTCATCGAATCTTGATTGTTATAGCTTGCAATCCATTAAGTAAATACAACAAGAGGTAACATAGGTAGTCTTTCTTTCCATAGTCTGTAATTATGGCCCGACCGCTTTCCTAGAAACTTCTTTGAAAGGTCAATTCATTCATTATCAATAATCACACGCTAAATTAGCTGTCAGTTGACTGAAAAGCCAAGAGATTAATTTAATCCAACTAGAACTAGAGCTCATTACATCACAATAGTTTTCTCAGCATTATTATCTTACTTCTGAACCAAGTACAAAACAACAGTTTCATTCTTAGTTCAAAGGAAGCTGCATTAATGTGAAATGCAACGACGGTTTCCCATGGATGAAGGGACGCTTCTGCACAGTCGCTAGTTTTGGCATCAATTCCACATATTTCAACACGAACCAAACATCTGGAATTCAGAACAAATTAATATAATTAAGATCGAGAAAGGGACATTTTAGTTTCCAACATCGAATTGAATTATCAAAGAAGAATTTACGTGTATTCAATTTACTTGGAAAAAACACAAAAAGCCACTAATTACAAACTTCATGATTACGTTACTTGAACAATCGAGAACACATGCTACATAATTCTTGTTCCCTCCTTTCCAATTGTCAATCAACCACGCTCAACGACCTTCTTGGATGCTACTCGTGATGACTGGCTCGCCGGAGTTGACAGACGGTGGCGACGGCGCGTGGTACACTGCGACGGGCATTTTATTAGGAAGAACCGGCACCGCAGCCTCGAAATTGAGGGCTTGAAGCGCCTGCCTTATGGTGGGCCTCAGGCTTCGGTCGGGATGAGCACACCACAAGCCCACCACCAACAAGCACTCCACTTGTTTCCGGTCGAAATCCACTTGAAGCCTCTCATCCATGGCCTCGACAACCTGGCCTCTCCCGTAAAGGTCCCACACCCACTCCACCAAACTCATTTCCAAGGATTGCTCCATTGGGTCGACGGACTTCCGTCCCGTTGCAATCTCGAGCGCAACCACCCCAAAGCTATATACGTCGGACTCCTTGCTTGCCCGCCCCGTGCTCACATACTCCGGGGCCAAGTACCCGAACGTGCCGGCCAGCCCAGTCGTCTGTGGCCCAAGCTCGTGGTCCATGAGACGGGCCAGCCCGAAGTCTCCGAGCTTGACATTGAACCCCGAGTCCAGCATCACGTTGCTCGACTTGATGTCCCGGTGCACCACGCACTGCTCCCACTCCTCGTGGAGGTAGAGGAGCGCAGAGGCAAGCCCGACCGAAATCTTGTACCGGGCAGGCCAGCCTAGAGGGCTCTTCTTGCCGAAGAGGTGCGTGTCAAGGCTCCCGTTTGGCACGAGCTCGTAGACGAGCAGGAACTCATCGCCTCGTGACACCAACCTATGAGTTGCACCAAGTTTCTGTGCCTCAAGCTGCTGATCACCTTCACTTCGGTGATGAACTCCTTCTTCCCCTGTTTAGACCCTCTTGATATCCTCTTGACCGCAACCACCGCATCCAGGCCAACCAGATATCCCCTGTAGACTGCCCCGAACCCACCCTCGCCCAGCTTCCTCTCTGCGGCGAAGTTGTTGTGGCGGAAACGAGGTCTGTGTATGAAAAACCTCCGTGGCCCGGCGCCTCTCTCAAGCTCGTCATTTATGGACGTTATGTTTGCCGTCTCCAATCTCGCTCCTCCCCTGCCTCCTCCTCCTCCTCCAGAGGATTGCCGATGTTGCTGCGATGCCGCAGAGTAGGACCCCCAGCGGAACTGCTAAGCCGACAACCAACTTTGTCCTTTTTGCATTTCCTTGCCGTTGCTTGACTTCGAGGTTTGAATTGAAGGACCAAGATTCAAGCTGGTGACGTTCAATGTAATAGCCAGTCGCAGCTGAGAAACCGATCATCACCTCCTCGGGCAAGATAGTGGTGAGATCAATCTGATACGAAATACTTGTGTTCTCTTGTGGGTTCGGCGTAGTCTGATAGCTCCAAGAAACGCTCATGTTCTTGGTCTCGGAGTTGTACACAATCCACGCATCAGCGGTGTCAGCGCTGTGGAAGCTAGCGTTCAAGGGGTGGTCACGGCCGAGGCGATGGAGTTGATGTTGATCCCGACGTGCTCATATGGAGGATCCCATTCGGGATTGGCAAAGGGTCAAACTCGACCGCGACAATTTGGTTTGAGGGCGAGTCACTGTACGTGGTGTTGAACAGGCCTAAGAAGCCACCAACCGAATTGACCGGGATTTGGAACCCGACCGGGGCGAGGAAGAAGGCCAAGCCCGCCCCATACCCCAACTGGTTCCGCGTGTCAATGGCGAAGGAGAAGTGAGTGGAGAAGTCGGTGAGCCTCCTAGAGGCGGAGTCCCAGAGCCGCAGCTTCTCTACGTAAAATGCCCGGCCGACATGGCTAGAGTAAGTGAGGCTAGTGAAGTCGATGGTCCCAACGTTCGGCCTCGCGTCGCCTTCATAGACCATGTCTGTGGCGTGCGGGTCGAACCGAGATATGTTGAAGGAAAGAGAATATCCTGATTGAAGCGGCATGAAGAAGGACAAGAAGAGAAGGAAGAGGCGCAACGAGCCCTTCGTTTCCGAACAGATGGCCATGGCGATAGAGAGAGGGAGAGAGATGCTGTAAAAGTTGAGTTTTGAGACATGCAGTGACGATTATATTATGTTGTCCATAGTCTGAGAGCAGGGTCAGACCTTGATGCTCAAGTTTCGACTGCAATGATTTGTTGACTTTCGTGAGGCTTCATTTGAACGTAAAGCCAGGGCAGATAATCTAAACAACACACCGATCTTTCCAGACCGATCGTCATCCCCAACATAACGGCGAAAATAACGACATTACAGGATTAAATAACGACGTAGTCAACGAGGGGAGAGCTCGATTTGTCCTAACCTAAGATGAGCTCAAACTGGGAGCTCTTCCCTTTCCTCGTTCTCAAACAAATTTAATTCGATCGGTCGACTCTTGAAGTGAGGCGGGGGGGTTGGGGAGACTTCAAAAGAAAACGTGTTCACGCTGTGTGATTGGGTCTAAAACTCCGGACACAGCATCGAGATGCGTGAACATGCTGGCATCTAACTCTTCAATTATTCCATGAAAGCTCATGTCATCATACAACATTGGTTCCGTTGTTGTTGTTGTTTTTTTTTTTTTTTTTAATTATTTATGCTAAGAATTCGACCTAACTCACCTTACG